>NC_091222.1:20008280-20128280 GCF_040958095.1 Procambarus clarkii | reverse complement strand
TTTTCCTGAATTAATATATTTACTATAATTTTTTTCTTATGAAATGATAAAGCTACCCTTTTCACTATGTATGAGGTCAATTTTTTTTTATTGGAGTTAAAATTAACGTAGATATATGACCGAACCTAACCAACCCTACCTAACCTAACCTAACCTATACATATAGGTAAGGTTAGGTTAGGTAGCCAAAAAAAGCTAGGTTAGGTTAGGTAGATTAGGTAGACGAAAAAACATTAATTCATGAAAACTTGGCTTATTAGGCAAATCGGGCCTTGCATAGTAGGCTGAGAAGTGAGTTCTGGCTACTAGGTACGACATATATATATATATATATATATATATATATATATATATATATATATATATATATATATATATATATATATATATATATATATGCAGAATAACCTCATATGAAAAATAGAAAATGCTTAACGCGTTTTCGGCTAATTCGCCTTCATCAGAGCAAAGTAGAATGTAGGATTCTACTTTGCTCTGATGAAGGCGAATTAGCCGAAAACGCATTAAGCATTTTCTATTTTTCATATGTGGTTATTCTGCATACTTGGATCAGTGTTTTTGTGATCATTGTTGCATATATATATATATATATATATATATATATATATATATATATATATATATATATATATATATATATATATATATATATATATATATATATATTATTAAATATGACCGAAAAAGTAAGATTAATAATTTTAACACGAATTTTCTCAATCTTTCGTACATTTCTTTTCACTGTTGGAGGTAAATCAAAAATCAATTCTCCAAAATTCATTTTTATTTCTAGTCTGACGCGACACGAGCGCGTTTCGTAAAACTTATTACATTTTCAAAGACTTTAGTTTACAAATACACAACTGAATAGAACTTACGCATCTCCGATTTTATATCTACATTTGAGTGAGGTGGAAGGGGTGATGTGGCATTAATCAACACAAGACAGAACAAGGGGTGGTATTAATAGGGTATTAATTTCATCAACACAAGACAGAACAAGAGGTGAGATTAATAGGGTATTAATTTCATCAACACAAGACAGAACACGAAACAATGGGTATTGAATAGAAGTGTTTGTAGAAAGCCTATTGGTCCATATTTCTTGATGCTTCTATATTGGAGCGGAGTCTTGAGGTGGGTAGAATATAGTTGTGCAATAATTGGCTGTTGATTGCTGGTGTTGACTTCTTGATGTGTACAAATCCCCGTACGGCTGTGTTAGTCCCCGACGACCGTGTTAGTCCCCCAGGTCCGTGTTAGTCCTCAAGGGCCGTGTTAGTCCCCCTACGGCCGTGTTAGTCCCCTCACGGACGTGTTAGTCCCCTCACTGACGTGTTAGTCCCCCACGGCCATGTTTGTCCCCCAGGGCTGTGTTAATCCCCCACCGTCATGTTAGTCCCCCCACGGCCGTGTTAGTCCCCCAGGGCTGTGTTAGTCCCCCACCGTCATGTTAGTCCCCATACGGCCGTGTTAGTCCCTCCACTGCCGTGTTAATCCCCCACGGTTGTATTAGTCTCCCTATAGCCGTATTAGTTCCCCAACGGCTGTGTTAGTCCCACCACAGCCGTGTTACTTCCACACGGCCGTGTTAATCTCCCCACAGTTGTGATAGTCCCCCATGGCTGTGTTAGTCCCCGCACGGCCGCTGTTAGTCCCCCCACGGCTGTGTTAGTCCCTCAAGGCTGTGTTAGTCCCCCACTGCTGTGTTAGTCCCCCACAGCTGTGTTAGTCCCCCCACGGCTGTATAAGTCCCCCCACGGCCATGTTAGTTCCCTTACGGCTGTATTAGTCCCTACACGGCTGTGTTAGTCCCCCATGGCTGTGTTAGTCCCCCAGGGCCGTGTTAGTCCTCACCGGCTGTTAGTCCCCTACGGCCATTTTAGTTGAACCACGGCTGTGTTAGTCCCTCCAGGGCTGTGTTAGTCCCCGGGTCCGCATTACTCCCGCACGACAATGTTTATCCCCCAACTGCTGTGTTAATCCCACACAGCCGTGTTAGTCCCCCAGAGCCGTGTTAGTCCCCCAGGGCCGTGTTAGTCCCCCAGGGCCGTGTTAGTCCCCTCTCGGCAGTGTTAGTCCCCCCTTGGCCGTGTCAGTCCCCCCACGGCCGTGTTAGTCCCCCAAAGCCGTGTTAGTCCCCCAGGGATGTGTTAGTCCCCACACGACCGTTTTAGTCCCCCACGGCTTTGTTAGTCTCCCCCACGGCCGTGTTAGTCCCAGAATAGCTGTGTTACTCCCCCACGGCTGTGTTAGTCCCCCACGGCCGTGGTAGTTCCCCACCGCCGTGTTAGTCCCCTCACGGCTGTTAGTCTCCCCACGGTTGAGTTAGTCCCCTCACGGCAGTGTTAGTCCCCCACGGCTGTGTTAGTCCCCTCACGGCAGTGTTAGTCCCCCACGGCTGTGTTAGTCCCCTCACGGCAGTGTTAGTCCCCCACGGTTGAGTTAGTCCCCTCACGGCTGTGTTAGTCCCCACGGCTGTGATGGTCCCCCACGGCTGTGTTAGTCCCCAAAATCCTTGTTAGTCCCCCACGGCCGCGTTAGTCCTCCACGGCCGTGTTAGTCCTCCACGGCTTTATTAGTCTCCCCACGGCTGTGTTAGTCCCCCACGGCTTTGTTAGTTCCCCATAGCCGTGTTAGTCCCCCACGGCCGCGTTAGTCCTCCACGGCCGTGTTATTCCCCCACGGCTTTATTAGTCTCCCCACGGCTGTGTTAGTCCCCCACGGCTTTGTTAGTTCCCCATAGCCGTGTTAGTCCCCCACGGCCGCGTTAGTCCTCCACGGCCGTGTTAGTCCCCCACGGCTTTATTAGTCTCCCCACGGCTGTGTTAGTCCCCCACGGCTTTGTTAGTTCCCCATAGCAGTGTTAGTCCCCCACGGCCGCGTTAGTCCTCCACGGCCATGTTAGTCCCCCACGGCTTTATTAGTCTCCCCACGGCTGTGTTAGTCCCCCACGGCTTTGTTAGTTCCCCATAGCCGTGTTAGTCCCCCACGGCCGCGTTAGTCCTCCACGGCCATGTTAGTCCCCCACGGCTTTATTAGTCTCCCCACGGCTGTGTTAGTCCCCCACGGCTTTGTTAGTTCCCCATAGCAGTGTTAGTCCCCCACGGCCGCGTTAGTCCTCCACGGCCATGTTAGTCCCCCACGGCTTTATTAGTCTCCCCACGGCTGTGTTAGTCCCCCACGGCTTTGTTAGTTCCCCATAGCCGTGTTAGTCCCCCACGGCCGCGTTAGTCCTCCACGGCCGTGTTAGTCCCCCACGGCTTTATTAGTCTCCCCACGGCTGTGTTAGTCCCCCACGGCTTTGTGAGTTCCCCATAGCCGTGTTAGTCCCCCACGGCTTTATTAGTCTCCCCACGGCTGTGTTAGTCCCCCACGGCTTTGTTAGTTCCCCATAGCCGTGTTAGTCCCCCACGGCCGCGTTAGTCCCCCACGGCTTTGTTAGTTCCCCATAGCTGTGTTAATCCCCCCACGGCTGTGTTAGTCCCCTACGGCTGTGTTAGTCCCCCACGGCCGTGTTAGTCCCCCACGGCTTTATTAGTCTCCCCACTACTGTGTTAGTCCTATCACGGCAGTGTTAGTCCCCCACGGCTTTGTTACTCCCCCACGGCCGTGTTAGTCTCCCCACGGCTGTGTTAGCCCCCCCCCCCACGGCCATGTTACTCCCCCACGGCCGGGTTAATCCCCCTACGGCCGTGTTACTCCCCCACGGCTGTGTTAGTCCCCCCACGGCCGTGTTAGTCCCCCACGGCTGTGTTACTCCTCCACAGCCATGTTAGTCCCACCACGGCTGTATTAATCCCCGTATGGCTTTGTTAGTCCCCCACGGCCGTGTTAGTCCCCCAGGTCCGTGTTAGTCCTCCTGGGCCGTGTTAGTCCCCCCACGGCCGTGTTAGTCCCCCACGGACGTGTTAGTCCCCCCACGGACGTGTTAGTCCCCCAGGGCTGTGTTAATCCCCCACCGTCATGTTAGTCCCCCCACGGCCGTGTTAGTCCCCCAGGGCTGTGTTAGTACCCCCACCGTCATGTTTGTCCCCCCACGGCCGTGTTAGTCCCTCCACTGCCGTGTTCATCCCCCACGGTTGTGTTAGTCTCCCTATAGCCATGTTAGTTTCCCAACGGCTGTGTTAGTCCCCTCACGGCAATGTTAGTCCCCCCACGGCTGTGTTAGTCCCCCAAGGCTGTGTTAGTCCCCCACTGCTGTGTTAGTCCCCCATAGCTGTGTTAATCCCCCCACGGCTGTGTTAGTCCCCTACGGCTGTGTTAGTCCCCCACAGCTGTGTTAGTCCCCCCACGGCTGTATAAGTTCCCCCACGGCCGTGTTAGTCCCTTTACGGCTGTGTTAGTCCCTACACGGCAGTGTTAGTCTCCCATGGCTGTGTTAGTCTCCCCGGGGCCGTGTTAGTCCTCATCGGCTGTGTTAGTCCCCTACGGCCATGTTAGTCCCATCACGGCTGTGTTAGTCCCTCCAGGGCTGTGTTAGTCCCCCGGGTCCGCGTTACTCCTACACGACAATGTTAATCCCCCCACTGCTGTGTTAATCCCACAGAGCCGTGTTAGTCCCCCAGAGCCGTGTTAGTGTCCAGGGCCGTGTTAGTCCGCCAGGGCCGTGTTAGTACCCTCTCGGCAGTGTTAGTCCCCCCTTGGCCGTGTTAGTCCCCCCAGGGCCGTGTTAGTCCCCCCCACATCCGTGTTAGTCCCCCAGGGCCATGTTAATCCCCCCACGGCCGTGTTAGTCCCCCAGGGCCGTGGTAGTCCCCTCACGGCCGTGTTAGTCGCCCAGGGCCGTGTTAGTCCACCCACGGCTGTGTTAGTCCCCCACGGCTGTGTTAGTCCCCCAGGGCCATGTTAGTCCCCACGGCCGTGTTAGTCCCTCAACAGCCGTACGTGTTAGCTCACCCACGGATGTGTTAGTCCCCCACGGATGTGTTAGTCCCCCACGGCTGCGTTAGACCCGCATGGCCGTGTTAGTCCCACACGGCTGTGATAGTCCCCCCACGGCTCTGATAGTCCCCCACGACCGTGTTAGTCCCCCTACAGCTGTGTTAATCCCCCACGGCCGTGTTAGTCCCTTCACGGCTGTGTTAGTCCCCCAGGGTGTGTTAGTCCCCCACAGCTGTGTTAGTCCTCTACGGCTGTGTTAGTCCCCCACGGCCGTGATAGTCCCCCCCACGGCCGTGTTAGTCCCCCATGGCTGTGTTCGTCTCGTCAAGGCCGTGTTAGTCCCCTTACGGCCGTGTTAATCCCCCCACAGCTGTAATACTCCCCCACAGCCGTGTTACTCCCCAACGGCCGTTTTAATCTCCCCACAGCTGTGTTATTCCCCCCCCCCACGGCTGTGTTACTCCCCCCACGGCAATGTTAGTTCCCCCACGGATGTGTTAGTCCCCCACTACTGTGTTAGTCTCCCCACGGGCGCGTTACATCCCCACGGCTGTGTTAGTCCCCCCAGAGCCGTGTTAATTCCCCCCTATGGCTGTGTTAGTCCCCCACGGCCGTGTTAGTCCTCCAGGGCAGTGTTAGTCCCCCCACGGCCGTGTTATTGCCCCCACGGAAGTGTTAGTCCCCCACGGCTGTGTCAGTCCCCTCACGGCCGTGTTAGTCCTCCACAGCTGTGTTACTCCGTCATGGCCGTGTTAATCCGCTAACGGCTGTGTTAATCCCCCCATGGCCGTGTTACTCCCCCACATCCGTGTTAATCCCACCATGGCTGTGTTGATCCTCCACGGCAGTGTTAACCCCCCCCACGGCCGTGTTAGTCCCCCACAGCTGTGTTACACCCCTTATGGCCATGTTAGTCCCCCCACGGCTGTGTTAGTCCCTCACGGCTGTGTTAGTCCCCCCACGGCTGTGTTAGTCCCCCTACAGCTGCGTTACTCCCCCACGGCTGTGTTAGTCTCCCCACGGACGTGTTATTCCCCCTACGGCCGTGTTAGTCCCCCAAAGCTGTGTTAATCCACCCACAGCTATGTTAGTCCCCCCACGGCTGTGTTAAAACCCCACGGCCGCGTTACTCCCCCACGGCTGTGTTAGTCCCCCCACGGCCGTGTTAGTCCCCGACGGCTGTGTTACTCCTCCACAGCCATGTTAGTCCCACCACGGCTGTATTAATCCCCGTATGGCTTTGTTAGTCCCCCACGGCTGTGTTAGTCCCTCAGGTCCGTGTTAGTCCTCCTGGGCCGTGTTAGTCCCCCCACGGAAGTGTTAGTCCCCCCACGGACGTGTTAGTCCCCCAGGGCTGTGTTAATCCCCCACCGTCATGTTAGTCCCGCACGGCCGTGTTAGTCCCCCAGGGCTGTGTTAGTACCCCCACCGTCATGTTTGTCCCCCCACGGCCGTGTTAGTCCCTCCACTGCCGTGTTCATCCCCCACGGTTGTGTTAGTCTCCCTATAGCCATGTTAGTTTCGCAACGGCTGTGTTAGTCCCACCACGGCCGTGTTACTTCCACACGGCCGTGTTAATCTCCCCACAGTTGTGATAGTCCCACATGGCTGTGTTAGTCCCCTCACGGCAATGTTAGTCCCCCCACGGCTGTGTTAGTCCCCCAAGGCTGTGTTAGTCCCCCACTGCTGTGTTAGTCCCCCACAGCTGTGTTAATCCCCCCACGGCTGTGTTAGTCCCCTACGGCTGTGTTAGTCCCAAACAGCTGTGTTAGTCCCCCCACGGCTGTATAAGTCCCCCCACGGCCGTGTTAGTCCCTTTACAGCTGCGTTAGTCCCTACACGGCTGTGTTAGTCTCCCATCGCTGTGTTAGTCTCCCCGGGGCCGTGTTAGTCTTCACCGACTGTGTTAGTCCCCTACGGCCATGTTAGTCCCATCACGGCTGTGTTAATCCCTCCAGGGCTGTGTTAGTCCCCCGGGTCCGCGTTACTCCCGCACGACAATGTTAATCCCCCACTGCTGTGTTAATCCCACACAGCCGTGTTAGTCCCCCAGAGCCGTGTTAGTCCCCCAGGGCCGTGTTAGTCCGCAAAGGCCGTGTTAGTCCCCTCTCGGCAGTGTTAGTCCCCCTTGGCCGTGTTAGTCCCCCCACGGCCGTGTTAATCCCCCCACGTCCGTGTTAGTCTCCCAGGGCCATGTTAATCCCCCCACGGCCGTGTTAGTCCCCAAGGGACGTGTTAGTCCCCAAGGGACGTGTTAGTCCCCCAGGGACGTGTTAATCCCACACGTCTGTGTTAGTCCCGACGGACGAGTTAATCCACCCACAGCTGTGTTAGTCCCCCACGGCTGTGTTAGTTCTTTCACGTATGTGTTAGTCCCACAAAGTCCGTGTTATTCCCCCCCGGCCGTGTTAGTCCCCCCAAAGCTGTATTTGTCCCTTACGGCTGTGTTAGTACCCCCACTACCGAGTTAGTCCCTCACGGCTGTGTTAGTTCCCCAGGACTGTGTTAGTTCCCGCACGGCCGTGTTAGTCCCCCAGGGCCGTGGTAGTCCCCTCACGGCCGTGTTAGTCGCCCAGGGCCGTGTTAGTCTACCCACGGCTGTGTTAGTCCCCCACGGCTGTGTTAGTCCCCCAGGGCCGTGTTAGTCCCTCAACGGCCGTGTTAGTCCACCCACGGATGTGTTAGTCCCCCACGGCTGTGTTAGTCTCCATACGGCTGTTCAAGTTCGCCACGGCCGTGTTAGTCCCCCCCACGACCATGTTTGTCCCCTCCACAGCCGTGTTAGTCCCACACGGCTGTTTTAGTCATCCCACGGCTCTGATAGTCCCCCACGACCGTGTTAGTCCCCCTAAAGCTATGTTAATCCCCCACGGCCGTGTTAGTCCCCTCACGGCTGTGTTAGTACCCCAGGCTGTGTTAGTCCCCCACAGCTGTGTTAGTGCTCCCACGGCCGTGTTAGTCTACACACGGCTGTGTTAGTCCCCCACGGCCGTGTTAGTCCCCCATGACTGTGTTAGTCTCGTCAGGGCCGTGTTAGTCCCCCACGGCCGTGTTAATCCCCCCACAGCCGTGTTACTCCCCAACAGCTGTGTTAGTCCCTCCCACGGCTGTGTTACTCCCCCCACGGCCATGTTAGTTCCCCCACGGATGAGTTAGTCCCCAACGGCTGTGTTAGTCCCCCACTACTGTGTTAGTCTCCCCACGGGCGCGTTACTTTCCTACGGCTATGTTAGTCCCCCCACAGCCGTGTTAATTCCCCCCCACGGCTGTGTTAGTCCCCCACGGCCGTGTTAGTCAACCAGGGCCGTGTTAGTCCCCCAACTGCCGTGTTAGTCCCTCCACGGACGTGTTAGTCCCCCATGGCCGTGTTAGTCCCCCAGGGTTGTGTTAATCCCCCACCGTCATGTTAGTCCCCTCAATGCCGTGTTAGTCCCCCCAGGACCGTGTTAGTCCCCCACCGTCATGTTAGTCCTCCATGTCTGTGTTAGTCCCCCCACAGCCATGTTAGTCCCCCCACAGCTCTGTTAGTCTCCCATGGCTGTGTTAGTCTCCCACTGCTGTGTTAGTCCCCCACGGCCGTGTTAATCCCCCCATGGCTGCGCTAGTACCCTTTAGCTGTGTTAGTCCCACCACGGCAATATAAGTCCCCCCACGGCCGTGTTAGTCCCCTCACGGCTGTGTTAGTCCCTACACGGCTGTGTTTTTCCCCCATTTCTGTGTTAGTCCCCCAGTACCGAGTTAGTCGCCCACGGCTGTGTTAGTCCCCCCACGGTCATGTTAGTCCCCTCACGGCTGTGTTAGTCCCTCCACGGCTGTGTTAGTCCCACAAAGCCGCGTTACTCCCGCACGACTGTGTTAATCCCCCCACGGCTGTGTTAATCCCACACAGCCGTGTTAGTCCCCCAGGGCCGTGTTCGTCCCCCAGGGCTGTGATAGTCCCCCACGGCCGTGTTTGTCCCCTTCGTCCGTGTTATTCCCCCACGGCCGTGTTAGTCCCCCCTCGGCCGTGTTAGTCCCCCTGGGCCGTGTTAATCCCCACGGCTGTGTTAATATATCCCCCCACGGCCGAGTTAATCCACCCACAGCTGTGTAAGTCCCCCACGGTTGTGTTAGTCCCCCCCACGTATGTGTTAGTCCCCCAAGTCCTTGTTAGTACCCCCACAGCCGAGTTAGTCCTCAACGGCTGTGTTAGTCCCCCAAGGCCGTGTTAGTCCCCACTCAGCCGTGTTAGTTCTCCAGTGCCGTGGTAGTCCCCTCACGTCCGTGTTAGTCGCCCAGGGCAGTGTTAATCCATCCACGGCTGTGTTATTCCCCCACGGCTGTGTTAGTCCCCCACGGCTGTGTTAGTCCCCCACAGCTGTGTTACACCCCTATGACCATGTTAGTCCCCCCACGGCTATGTTAGTCCCCCACGGCTGTGTTAGTCCCCCTACAGCTGCGTTACTCCCCCACGGCTGTGTAAGTCTCCCCACGGACGTGTTAGTCCCCAACGGCCGTGTTAGTCCTCCAGGGCTGTGTTAGTCCCCCTTTGTCATGTTAGTGCCCCCAGGGCCGTGTTAGTCCTTCCACTGCCGTGTTCGTCCTCAACTGTTGTGTTAGTCTCCTCACGGCCGTATTAGTCCCCCCCACGGCTGAGTTAATCCCACCACGGCCGTGTTACCCCCACATGGCTGTGTTAATCTCCCCATGGTTGTGTTATTCCCCCTTGGCTGTGTTATTCCCTCCACAGCCATGTTAGTCCCCCCATGGCTGTGTTAGTCCCCCACGGCTGTGTTAGTCCCCCAAATGTGTGTTAGTCCCCCACGGCTGTGTTAATCCCCCTTAGGCTGTGTTAGTCCCTCACGGCCGTGTTAGTTCCCCCACGGCCGTGTTAGTCCCGCCACGGCCATGTTTGTCCCCCACGGCTGTGTTAGTCTCACCACAGCCGTGTTAGTCCCTCCACGGCCGTGTTAGTCCCTCCACGGCCGTGTTAGTTTCCTTAGGGCCGTGTTAGTCCCCCACGGCCATGTTAGTCCACCCACGGCCGTGTTATTCCACCCACAGTTGTGTTAGTCCCCATGGGCCATATTAGTCCCCCCACGTCCATGTTTATCCACCCAAGGCTGTATTTGTCCTTCACGGCTGTGTTAGTCCCCCCCATGGCCGTGTTAGTTGTCAACGGCTGTGTTAGTCCCCCCAGGGCTGTGTTAGTCCCCCATAGCCGTGTTAGTCCACTAGGGCCGTGTTAGTCCCCCCACGGCCGTGTTAGTCCCCCAGGGCCGTGATAGTCCCCCTACAGCCATGTTAGTCCCCCTGGGCCGTGTTAGTCCCCCATGGCTGTGTTAGTCCTCCCACGGCTGTGTTAGTCCCCCTCCCAGCAAACACAAAACGTTCCAAAAGCTTTCATCTATCTATTCCCATGAGTTTAGGAATAACTTGCATTGAGAATGGTGCAGGAGAGCATTTGAGAAACTTTTAATTCAAAAGTCCAAACACATAGGTTTTATAAAAAATGTTTTTTTCTAGAACTATTTTGTTCCTAATGTATTACAAATAGTTTTTACATGTTTAAACGTAAAATTTATGGTGTATTTTGTAAAATTCATTAATAAATTGTGAATGATATTTAATGGCTGAATGAAACCTTCAAAATACATTTAGTTATTCTATGATAAAAAAAAAGTAGTTTTCCAAATTTTCTAAAAATCGCTCTTTTTAACACAATTTGACTCCTTATGCATTCCACTAAACGATAATATCATGTTTAAATATAAAATTTATGTATTATTCCCTAAAATAATTTATATAAATTGTAAATGTTGCTGGAAAGTGGTGTGAAACAATCTGAAAACGTTTTATTGTCATATATATTGGCGTGTTCTTATTAACTGTGTCTCAAGTGCACAGTTTATCAAACAAGAAGATTAACATTCGTCAACCCTTAAAATCTTATATGTTATCTTGTGGGTGCAAAATGGGTGAATCTTTAAAAACAGTATCTATATGACAAATGGTGTTTTCCCTAACTCAAACAATGTAGTGTTTATTATTCTACACATATTTCTAATGACTCTTAGATTTTTATATTCTCTGAAGTATAGTTGTCAAGGCTGTAAGTAAGTAAGTAATTATCAAAAGAAGGCACCAAACCGGGAAGGCTATGTAGCACCATCAAATACGCAAAATAATCAGAGGGCGCTAAATATCACCAAGGATGCCAATACGAGAACAAAAACGCATAAGGCGAACGATATCAAAAGTATCCGAGTCACCAAGAATTCTATCGAGGGACAGGTGACCGCGAGGGGCGGTCGGAAAGCAAGACACACGCTCGTCCTGGAAGTCAGGACATTCAAGAAGGACATGCATGACCGTAAGAGGGACAATGCAACTAGGACAATAAGGAGCAGGGCGGCGATCCATCAAGTGACCATGGGTTAAGCGAGTATGGCCAATACGCAACCTCGCCAGAGCTGTTTCCCACCGCCGGTTACGGTGGAAGGAGGACGGCCACGAGGAAACACAACATTTAAGAGTACGTAGCTTGTTACCAGTAACAGACAACCAAGAAGCCTGCCAACGGGTAAGGACTGAGGAATGGATAACCGGGTAAAAGTCGGAAAACGGAATGCCTTTACGAGAGATGGGACAAGAGCGGACAGCTTCCTTAGCGGCAGCATCCGCACGCTCATTTAAAGACACGCCAATATGGCTGGGAACCCAACAAAACTCAACCGACTTAAATTTACTGTGAACGAGAAACAGCCAATGCTGGATCTCGACAACTACTGGATGAACTGGATAAAAGCACCCGAGAGCCATGAGGGCACTACGAGAGTCAACAACAACCACAAAGGAAGACTGACAACGAGAAAGCAGGAGACGAAGAGCATAGAGAATAGCATAAAGTTCCGCTGTAAAGATGCTAGTCTCCGGAGGCAAGCGACACATATAAGTGCGATCAGGAAAAACAACAGAGTAGCCAACACCGTCCGCTGACTTAGACCCATCGGTGAAGACAGAAACGGAGCGGGAGTGAGAAGAAAAGTGCTCAAGGAAAAGGCGTTTTAGAACCGTAGGAGGGGTAAAAGCTTTAGTGATACGAGTCAAGGATGTACAAAACCGCGGAAGAGGGACCCTCCACGGGGGCAAAGAAGGAACAACACGAGGAGAAACACCAGAAATACGAACGGAAAGAGAATCCTGTAGGCGAGATAACCGGACAGAAAGAGGGAGGTGGTGAAGAGGAACAGGAACCGCAGGAGGGGTAAAAGTTAAAGCACGACAGAGGCGAGAGGAAGGATGTTGCAAGGACCGCGCAAGATAGCGAAGACAGTAGCGATCACGGCGGTCCTGGAGAGACAGGAAGCCAGTGTCAACATACAAGCTAAGGACGGGAGTCGAACGAAAGGCACCAGAACTGAGGCGCAACCCAGTATGGTGCAAAGCATCAAGACGGCGAAGAGTAGAAGGAGAAGCAGACGAGTAAGCAGGGCAACCATAATCGAGCTTAGACAGGACGAGAGAGGAATGTAAAGCAAGGAGAGTGCGCCTATCTGCCCCCCAAGAAGTATGGGACAAGACCCGAAGGAGGGTAAGGGCCTTAGAGCACTCAACACGGAGGTAAGAGATATGGGGAGACCAAGACAAACGAGTGTCAAGGAATAACCCCAAAAGCTTCGCGGAATCTTTGTATTCAAGGGGATGACCATAAAGTGACAAAGAGGGACGAAGAACAACCCGTTTCCGCGTAAAAGTCATGGCACAAGTCTTAGAAGTAGAGAACTTGAAGCCATGACCTGTGGCCCAAGACGACACGGCATCAATTGCAAGTTGAAGCCGGCGTTGAAGGAGAGGCGAATCATCACCCTGACAACAAAGGGTAAGATCATCGACATAGAGAGCGGAGAAGACACCAGAAGGAAGAGAGGAAAGAAGACCATTGAGGGCAACCAGAAAAAGAGTAGTGCTCAGAACACTACCCTGGGGCACACCTTCGTATTGCTGAAAAGAGGGAGACAGAGCGGTACCAAGGCGCACCCGAAAGGAACGACGAGAGAGGAAGCTGCGGAGAAAGAGAGGGAGATGACCACGAAGGCCAAAAGAATGAAGTTGAGATAGGATATGATAACGCCAAGTGGTGTCGTAAGCCTTTTCTAGGCCAAAAAGGACGGCAACAACGGAGGTCTTCGCAGCAAAAGCAGTACGAATATAGACCTCCAAGTTCACCAGGACATCTGTCGTGCTGCGGCACTTGCGGAAACCAAATTGAGAAGGGGAGAGGAGGTGATGGTGTTCCAGGAACCACATCAGACGAACGTTAACCATACGTTCAAAGAGTTTGCAGACACAACTTGTGAGAGCAATAGGGCGAAAGTCCTTAGGGGAAGTACCCAGAGACCCGGTTTGCGAACAGGGAGGACAACGGCATCGAGCCAGTCCTCAGGGACTGACGACGACTCCCAGATCCGATTATACAGACTCAGTAAATACTGAGACGTGCTCGGAGGGAGATGGCGAAGCATCTCATAATGCTTCGGAGCCCATCGGAGCCCGCCGCCGTAGAACCGCAGAGGGCCAGGGCAGAACGAAGTTCAGAGAGAGAGAAGGGATCATTATAGGGAAGCTGAAGATGAGTGCAGAAATCTAAAGGACGAGACTCAAGGACAGGTTTACGAAGAAGGAAAGATTGGGGAAGATGAAGACCAGAGCTAACAGAAGAAAAGTGGGAACCCAGTTCGGAAGCGACCTGCAACGGGTCCGCCACAAGAGTATCATGGAGGCGAAGGACCGGTGAAACATCGGGAACGAACTTACCCGCTATCTTGCGGATACGCTTCCAGATCTGGGCCAGAGGGGTTTCGGACGTAATTGTCGAGACATAAGATGCCCAACATTCACGTTTAGCCGTACGGATGGCCCTACGGGCCACCGCACTCGCTTTCCGAAAGAAAAGAAAAGAATCGGTTGTCTGCCTACGGCGGTGCTTCTTCCAGGCTGCACGCTTACAGCGGACAGCCCGAGCACAGTCCGCATTCCACCAGGGAACGCACTTCCGTGGACCCCGAGAGGAAGAGCGAGGAATAGAGCGGAGGGCAGCGTCGAAGACAGTGTCATGAAAAAGGAGGAGAGCGCGAGAGAGGGGCAGAAGGGAGAGGTCAGAGAGAGTAGCACTGAGGGAAAATAGGGTCCAGTCCGCCTTAGCAAACTGCCACCTAGGGAAAGAGAGGGAAGGGCGAAAAGAGAAAAAGGAAACAAGGATGGGGAAATGATCACTTCCATGGAGGTCATCAAGAACCTGCCACGTGAAATCTAAGTAAAGAGAAGAAGAGCAGAGAGAAAGATCAAGACAAGAAAGGGTGCGAGTTCGAGAGTCCAAATGAGTGGGCTCACCAGAATTCAGAAGAGACAGGGAAGAAGAGAGGAGAAACGGCTCAAGGAGGCGACCCCGGGTATTCGTCAGAACGTCACCCCAAAGAGAATGACGACAATTGAAGTCACCCAGCAGGAGCACAGGCTCCGGCAAGGAGTCTAGGAGGTGTTTCAAATCAGGAAGAGAGAGCGGGACACTCGGGGGGAGATAAATGGAACAAACTGTGTACCATTTCCCCACAAAGATACGAGCAGCAGAACAATGGAGAGGCGAAGGAAAAAGTAAAGGAACAAAGGGAACATCAGCCCGAATCAAGAGAGCAGAAGAATTAGAAGCCCCAGCAATGGCTGGGGGGGGGGGGGAGAGAAAGGAATAGCCACGAAAACGACCAGGACGAGCACCAAGCATTGGCTCCTGGAGACAGACACAAAGGGGCGAAAACCGCGAAACCAGAAGTTGGAGTCCGAGGAAATTGGCGTAATAACCTCGAACGTTCCATTGAAGAATGGACAACGACGAGAAGAGAAAGGACAAAAACAGAGAACAAGGAAGAAACAAAGGCGAAAGAGCAACAGAGCACGTTAAAGAATATCAGGGTCGGGATCAGGGTCAGCAAAGTCAGGGTTAGGGGGCATGGGTAATCTGAGCAAAGACGGAGGGAAGGAAACGGGAGAACAGATCAGAGGTGGGCGGGCAGGGTCCGGAGGAGGAGGAGGAGGAGGAGGAGGAGGAGGAAGAGGAGGAGACAACGGTGAGGATCCGTCAAGGACAGCAGCAGGAGGAGGGGGAGTAGAAAGAGGGAAGCGCACCCCAGCAAGAGCAGCAACCGAAAGGGAAGCAGGGTCCAAAGAAACCTCCAAAGCAGGAACAGGGGGCACAAGCACTGAAACGGGAGGGGAAGGAGCAACAGAGCCAGAAGGAGGAGCTGAGGAAGAAAGCGAAGCCTTCTTACCCGCCGGGGAAGAGGAAGGAGAGGAGCCAGGCTTACGCTTCTGACTTAAAGAGACCGGTGTCCCAGCAACTACGTACCGGGCAACGGATTCCAGTGTCTCAACCGGAGAAGCCGAACGAGAGCACACACGACGGCCGGTAGGAGAGCGATGGACATCCGCCCGCACCGACAGGCGGTGGGGAGAGCTGATAGATGGAGGAAGAGGATGGGAAGGAGGACCGGAGGGGGACGAGGAAGAAGACACAGAAGACACGACAGACCGGGTAGAAGGAAGGGGAACCCCAGACAGAGGACCAGGAGGAGGATCCTTCGGGAGAGAACCCGAAGGAACAGAGGAGGGGGCAGTGGGCGCATCAGGGTCCAAGGCCCGGAAACGGTTGTGAGTCTGAGGAAGGCGGGAAGGACGAGGAGAGGAAGAGCGCAACACGCGAGCATAAGAGATATTAGCATAAGGCGGGAGCCGGCGAACCTGGCGCCTCGCCTCAGGAAAAGATAAACGCTCCCGGTGCTTCAGGTTGAGGACGGCTGCCTCAAGCTTGTAATGGACACACGCACGGGAGAAGGTAGGATGGGCCTCACCGCAGTTGAGGCAACGAGCCTGGGGAGAAGTGCACTCCGACTTAGAGTGACCTTCGCCACCACACAAAGGACAGAGAGAGACAGTCCCGGAGCAGCGGAGGGCACCATGCCCAAACCTCCAGCACTTGTTGCAGAGCCGAGGAGAAGGAATGTACTCCTGGACAGAGCACCTGGCACCAGCAAGAATGACAGAGGGTGGAAGGGTCCTACCATCAAAGGTAATCTTCACAACCCGGAGGGGTTGACGGCGACTACCACGAGGGGGACGAGTAAACGTGTCCACCTGGAGAATAGAATGGCCCTGGGCAGCGAGGATATGTCGAATATCGTCGTGGCAGTCGCGCAGGTCCCGAACACCGGTTGCAACATGGGGCGGGAGCAAAATAGTGCCAACACTGGCATTCAACTGAGCGTTTTTCGAGACCCGAACGGGGGTCTCGCCAAGGCAGGACAAGGCAGCCAAGCGGGAAGCAGCATCCTGAGAAGGAGCAGCAACGACACGTGTACCGAGACGAGTGGGGTTGAAAGTAATGGAGGCATCCACGGAATCAATGAGATGTCGATGAAGGGAGAAATCGTCAGGAGGCGCAGAATCAAGAGGGAGGAGATCAAAATATTTGGCCCACGAAGCGGGACCAAACAAGGCTTGATAGGTAGCAGAACTGGAAGGAATCGAGCGAGGGCGGCCGTGACGAGGACGGCGGTGAGAACCCCCAGAGAGAGAGGGGTTAAAAGGCGCAGTAGTTACAACTAGAGAAGGAGCCGCGCCAGGGGACGAGGTAGTCACCACTGGGGGCTTGGGGCTCGACCCAACCACAGAGGAGGGAAGGGAGCCAGGGGAAGGAGTCAGAGAGGCCAAAGGAGGAGCAAGGTCGGGGCCCAATGCAGCGGAGGCTACAGAGCCCGGTCTTCCAATACGGACCGACTCGGGGGCTTGGTCGCCCACCCCACGAGCCTGAGAAGGGAAGCCAGAAGCAGCCGAAACAGGGGTTTTCATCGTGACGAAAAGAAAAATTCACTCACGAATGTGCCCCCACACCCACCATGGAGCCACAATTAGAGGCAGGACACCCAACAAGAAGCTATCGCCGATCTTGTCGGGGCCTCCTAGGGGTGCGTCGTGAGTATACGCCCCACAAACGCCACCTTAAGAAACCGACAGTCCGTCGAGATCGGGTTCAGTGACGAAGTGGGGATTGACAATAAAAGGTTTCCCTCGCTCTCGACGTCGGGTACTGCAGTTCTACGGGTGCATGAGTATGCCTCCTCAAGCACCCGGGCGTCAAAATAGAAGAAGTCCATGGAAGAACCAGAACGAGCAAAAGGTCGGCAGGAAACGGCAAGCAGATAGGAGAAGAGGGGGGAGAAAAACGAAACAGAAGGAAAAGGAAAAGGTGCCCAGCAGAATTGGAGAGGACGGCAGCAGGAGCACAAGGCTAGAAAAGGACAGAGGACTGTCCGAAGGAGCATCACACTCCGGCAGCCGCCCACGAAGCCCCCACACGGCGACAACGAGCTGAGCGGGGAGGGGGTGTCAAGGCTGTATCCATCACTCTCTCCACAGATTCTTAAACTCCTCTGCATGCTCAACTATAATTGTTTCCATTCTGAATCTCCATGGACATTTGTATCCAAAATGAAACCAATGTGGTTACCTTCGGCGCCTTCAGTCAGCCAGCACATTTGCTCATTCATTTCCACAGATTCCAACATGGTAGGGGATTCACAGAAATTTGGCTATTCATATTGTTATCTATTATATGAATGCATTTCCATATTATAAGACAAATACATTAGTTTATGATAAATTCGTTTTCTGTGATATAACATTGGTAGTCTGTTTTTTCTTTAAGCTGGCAGCCTCCCCATGCCTCGCAACACTTTTGATACCACTTCTTTTTCTAAATTTTTCAAACCATCCCCCTGCTTGCCTTAAAGTCTATCGTATCTGCACTCGTTCCAGGGGTTTTCTTTACAAGGTCTTCGTGCAATACACTGGCTTTCTCATAAATGATGGCCTCTGAAACACTATCACCCGCTAACTCCTTGTTGTGTATCCAAATTAATAACAACTTTTCCACTTCCTCAAGTATTTGAGGTCTTTGTTTCGTGATTGTTCTTATGCCTTTAGCCACTTTAGCTCTCATAATGTCCTTTTTCTTGCTAAGTATAGTGCATATCATTGACGTGGCTTTGTTGTACTGCCTACAAACTTAACCACCGTGTTGAACCGAGTTTATTGTGAAATTCTCCCTGTGCGCATGAAATCAAGTGTTCCCAAAAAATTATTTTTTCTTTGTAAAATGATAAATTCCCTTCCCTGAACATTTCTATGTAAAAATAAATACCAAATTCTACTTACTTTGGCTGTGGGGACGTGGACAAGGTGCACTGTGACGTCATCAGGGCCTGATCGCCCGTACGTGAATCGCCCAGACACGGTCGCGCGGGCCATTCAAGCACCGGATGTTGCCACAAATATTTTTTCAATTATTTGTTTTACAGATTTCCAATGAGGTTTTATTT
The DNA here is from genome assembly GCF_040958095.1 of Procambarus clarkii. Lineage (NCBI taxonomy): Eukaryota > Metazoa > Arthropoda > Malacostraca > Decapoda > Cambaridae > Procambarus > Procambarus clarkii. Next base: position 20,109,966 of record NC_091222.1, on the reverse strand, counting down.
TTTTTATCGTATATGATGCATATTTGTGTCCTTTACAATATGTATACAGTAGAACATTCATAATGTTCCCTGGAACTGTGATACATGTGTCAGTAATGTGTCCACAATAAATGTTTATTGCCTCAATATTACCTGTTAAAAATTCACTAAAATTACAATATGGACAGTTTCACACACTATTTACACAGTAACACACTGTATTACACACTGAGTACTTCGGAAGTGAGTAATAATCAACGAAGTAGTCCATGGTACACAGCGCGACTTCGCTCTCAGTGCACCAGGTACAGATAAATTTTCGCTTCCTGTTTCTTCATTCTGGGTGTTTGCAAATAATACACTCACATACTCCCTTGGCTTTATTACTTGTAGGTTGTATGTAGCCAAGCTTATAAAGCATAAGGTAGTATTGATAAGATTATAGGAAACGATCAATTTGTAAGGTAGTCTTGAAAAGATCGATTTGTATGGGCCCACACAGGAAGAGAGTCAACTTACCTCAAGAGTGTCCGTCAGTCAGTAAGAGATTCAGCTAGCCTCAAAGAATGTCCGTCAGTTAGAAAGAGATTCAGGTATTCTTTAAAATATCTATGGAAAACACCATCATGAAAGCCGCTAACACTGTTCATCTATGCTATTTGTATCAGATGCATCATCACTAAACGCAGAAAATGATTCATCTATGTATCATCTAACTAAATTGTAGATAGCATAGGATTGCAAGGGTGATGCTCAGAGCTACAACTGGATACGCTCGCTGTATCGCCCTCATAGGTGCTGTACCACTTGCATCCGACCTTTGTGTTGGGTCCTTATTGCGCTTAGGTTCACCAATATTATGACCCTTATGTTCTTCAAACAATAAGGTTTGAATTTCACGGACAGAGACTTATCTTTCAACACCGCGTCGGACAGGTATTTGGGAGCCAGAGGCTCGTGCACCACCCATGGTTGTTCATTCAGTACTAACCCAGCCAGCAGCCCTAGGGCATTCTGGGATTTTTTTCCAAGATGGCTGCCTCTCACTGGAGTTCCTAAAGTTCATTTCGTACACAACCAACCTCGTACACAATTAGAATTGGAACCGAAAAATCAAAAACAGTTTTCTCGGTTGGAGCAGTTTCCCGCGACCGAGAATACTCAGTTGGCACAGTTAAGAGGTAAAACAACACGTGTACCATTTTCATGCTTCCGAATGATCTCTTGTTTTTCCTCTATTGTCATCCTTACATGCGCTTTCTTGCCTTGATCCTTACCACTGGCTTTCTTGGGACCCATTGTGAGATATATAATGACACCTTTTATGGTCAAATGGCCAAAAATCCAACAAAACACTGAAAATCCTGGTGAAGAATTCAGGCGGGATAGTCACTGGGCGCGAGGCACTGGTAAACTGAGGGGCGATCATCGTATAACCACGTGCTAGGTCGGCCTGTATGTGTATCAACACCCTCGTCTTCCGAGGCAAATTTTCCGAGCAAATCCTGCTCGTTTTTCGAAAAACTCGTATTCAGGGACACTCGCATTCCGAGGTACCACTGTATACAGTACAACCTCGATTCAACGTACTATATGGGACCAACCCCAGTTCGTTGGAGCGTGCAAGAGGTGACCTTCAGGAGGCATTTGTGTCAGTGTCTTTTTTTTTTGTACACAATAAAAATGCATTATCATATTACATACTGTACCTATATATTACTTCTCTACTAAAAAATACTGTAATTCATAAATTTACCTTATTGTTGGAGTTTCGTGAAGTTGTGAATGCTCTACAGTAAATACGTACCGCAGTGCATTATTCTGTTAGCACTGTGTTGATTAAAAGTAGTTCTGCTGTATGTTGAGTACTACAATACAGTTTATGAAAACTATTGTACACTAAAATTACTGCAATTTTAATTTTAACACTGGGTACGCACTTAAATTTAACACTTGTTCTAACTGTTCACGCCACACACGATGTTTTTAGATGTTTGCATCAGCTTTGCTGGTGCTCGCTGCTGCTGTGGCTTCAGCTGCTTCTGAGCTGGTGCTGGCTGCTGTTGTATCAGTGTTGGGTACAACTGTGCTCGTGCTGGATACGGCTGTTCTCGTGCTGGGTTTGGCTGTTCTCGTACTTGGTACGGCTGTTCTTGTACTTGGTACGGCTGTTCTCTTGCTGGGTACGGCTGTTCTCGTGCTAGGTATGGCTGTTCTCTTGCTGGGTACGGCTGTTCTCGTGCTGGGTACGGCTGTTCTCGTGCTAGGTACGGCTGTTCTCGTGCTTGGTACAGCTGTTCTTGTGTTGGGTACGGCTGTGCTTGTGCTGGTTTATTTTCTGCTACTAGTTCTTGCAAAATATTGCTTAATTTTTGGCATTAATAAGGCACTATTAGTAAGCCCCTGAGACATTTTGTTTTATAACCAAAGAGCTGTAGTAAAAAAATGGTCAATTCCACAATTATTCTGACACCGGCGGATAAATACTGTACGTCAATCGCAGACAAAGCTAAGGGCACTAGGTGCATACTGTACGAACGCAGACTAAGTCTATACGTACACCCTTCAGTAGGCTGGTATTTAAGCCAGTTCCTGTAACATAAATTTCTCTTAAATATTCGATTTACATCAAATTATATATTTTGGGTTATATATTTAGTTTAGCAACATTATTACAATAATAAGAGCAATAAAAAATACATATTTTGGAACTGATTAATTAATTTTATTATTTCGAAGCCGTAGGTCACTGAACTGTGGCAACGAAATCGAACAAAACACGCCTGGTGTTGTGTTCGATTTCCAGTAACATAAATGTCTCTCAAATATTCGATTTACATCAAATTATATATTTTTGGGTTACATATTTAGTTTTGCAGCATTATTACGGTAATAAGAGCTATAAAAATACTGACTGGAACTGATTTATTAATTTTATTATTTTAAAGCTGTAGATCACTGAACTGTGGCGACAAAATCGAACAAAACAAGCATGGTGTTGTGTGGACAGGGATTAGACCCGTCCACTCGTGTTGGAGTTGTGCCGCCAGTAACGTAAATAATTTCTCAAACATCAGATATCTATCATATTACAGTATATATTTTATTTTATTTAGTTTAGTTTAATTAGTTTAATTGTTTTAATAAAGAGTTATTAAAACACCAGTTTTAGAAAGGATTTAATAATGTGAAACGTTCAAAGTCATGGGTCACTGAACTATGACAACACAGACAAAAGTGAGTGAAACCTCACTGTAAAGTGAGGTTTACTGTACAGTATTCCCTTGTCTGCCCACCCTCACTCATCTTGTTTCATCACCGAAAATGTATATAAGAAGATTTCACCACATTAGCTAGCTATTCATGCTTCTGCCTTTAAAATAATTTACAAAGATGTGTGTGCCACAAATCGGTGAACGAAAATCATTGAAACTCAGTCGTTCACTTGTGTAGACGACTCTGGCTCGTGTTTGGTTAATAAAGTTTTCAAAAACAGGGCCATCTGTATCACGTAATAGCAACACACATGCTAGACTAAATATGTTACAATTGCATTTCAATATTTTTTAATTGCATTGATAAATTTAATTTTCATAGATTTCGATTTTTTTATATATATATATGTATACAAGAGTTGTTATATTCTTGTACAGCCACTAGTACGCATACCGTTTCGGGCAGGTCCCTGGAATACGATCCCCACCGCGAAGAATCGTTTTTACAACCAAGTACACATTTCGCTGTTGAGTTAAACAGAGGCTACAGTTAAGGATTTGCGCCCAGTAAATCCTCCTCAGCCAGGATACGTACCCATGACAAAGCGCTTGCGGAACGCCAGGCGAGTATCGTACCACTACACCACGGAGACTGGTGTAGTGGTAATTTTGATTTTTATGGAATTATTTTGTGTGACATTGTGTTGGAATTGAGCTGTGTTGTTCACCATACTGTTCATTTTGTAAGTATAAGTATGTGGCATATATATACCTACTATGTAGATGCCACACCTGTGACAGGTAAAAACATTTTTTTTTTAAGAAACAGCGCCATCTGTTACACGTATGAGCCACACACGCTATACTAAATATGGTACGATTCCATTTCAATGTTTTCTTTTGCATTGACAATATAAATTTTCATTCATTTTGATTTATTTTCACTTTTATTTAATTATTTTGTGTGACATTGGAACTGAGCTATGTTGTTTACCATACCGTTCATTTCGTGAGTACAGTTTATTTTATTATTTTTTAATTGTTTTCATTTCTTTTTTAATTGTTTTTCTTATATTTCAGTGATGGGAGCATCAGATCATTTGATGTTTCCAATTTTCTGATGGGGAACATCAGATCATTTGGGAATGCATCGAATGAGGGAGTGAGGGATGGTGGAGAGGACGAGGGGACAGGGGAGTTGGGGATGGGGAGCCGGTCAGCCGAGCGGACAGCACGCTGGACTTGTGATCCTGTTGTCCTGGGTTCGATCCCAGGTGCCGGCGAGAAACAATGGGCAGAGTTTCTTTCACCCTATGCCCCTGTTACCTAGCAGTAAAATAGGTACCTGGGTGTTAGTCAGCTGTCACGGGCTGTTTCCTGGGGGTGGAGGCCTGGTCGAGGACCGGGCCGCGGGGACACTTAAAAGCCCCGAAATCATCTCAAGATAACCTCAAGATATGGTGGGGACAAGGGGCAGGGGAATGGAGATTGATGGGGGAAGACAAGGGGACAGGGAAGTGGGGGATGGTGGGGAGGACGAGAGGATGGGGAGGGGGGTAATGGTGGGGAGGACGAGGGGACGTGGGAGTGGGAGATGGTGGAGAGGACAAGGAGACGGTGGAGTGGGGAATGGTTAGGAAGACAAGGGAATGATGGAGTGGTGGATGGTGAGGAGGACATAGGGATGGCGGAGGGAGGAAATGGTTGGGAGGACGAGGGGACGGGGGAGCGAGGAATGGTTGGGAGCATGAGGGACGGGAGTGAGAGGAATGGTTGGGGGGTGGAGTGAGGAATGGTTGGGGGGGGGGGGGGGAGTGAGGAATGGTTGGGGGGACGAGTGGACGGGGGAGGGGGGAATGGTGGGGAGGACTGGGAGACAGGGGGAGGGTTGCTGTTGCTTAGCAATGCACACGCGTTGCTGAACTACAGCAATACGTGGCAGGGTACTGCTAGTTAATAAAATAAATTATGAATCAGTGTTCAGTGTAAACTACTCAATCTGTACTATTTCACTCCAGATAACAAGAACTTCATATTGATTTTTTTTTTTTTGCTAAATATATTAGACACACTTTTGCATATTTACATACAATATACACACACACACATATATATATATATATATATATATATATATATATATATATATATATATATATATATATATATATATATATATATATATATATAGACATTTTGATAATATAATTATAATCAAACATAGTAATAATAACCTCTTCATTGTACAGGAGTAAATAGAAATAAATAAAATGATACCTCAGTACTGATAGCTGGTACACTACCTTAGCACTGATGGCTGGTACACTACCTCAGCACTGATAGCTGGTACACTACCTCAGCACTGATAGCTGGTACACCACCTCAGCACTCATAGCTGGTACACTACCTCAGCACTCATAGCTGGTACACCACCTCAGCACTCGTAGTTGGTACAATATCTCAGCACTGATAGCTGGTACACCACCTCAGCACTGATAGCTGGTACACCACCTCAGCACTGATAGCTGGTACACCACCTCAGCACTGATAGCTGGTACACCACCTCAGCACTGATAGCTGGTACACTACCTCAGCACTGATAGCTGGTACACTACCTCAGCACTCATACCTGGTACACTACCTCAGCATTGATAGCTGGTACAGTACCTCAGCATTGATAGCTGGTACACTACCTTAACCACTTAATTGCGCCAACCACGTGCAGTATTCTTGGTTGACAGGAAACTGCTCCAACCAAGAAAACACTTTTTGATTTTTACGTACCCATTCTAAATGTGTGCGAGGTTGGTTTTGTACGAAATGGGCTCTTAGGACCTCCAGTGAGGGACAGCCATCTTGGAACAAATTCCCAGAATGCCCTAGGGCTGCTGGCTGGGTTAGATCTAAGTGAGCAACCATGGGTGGCGCACGCGCCTCTGGCTCCCAAATACCTGTCCGACGCTGTGTTGAAAGAAAACGCTCTGTCCGTGAAATTCAAACCTTATTGTTTGAAGAACATAAGGGTCATAATATTGGTGAAGCTAGGCGCAATAAGGACCTAACACAAAGGTCGGATGCAAGTTATACAGCACCTATGAGGACGATACAGCGAGCATATCCAGTTGTAGCTATGAGCGTCACCCTTGCAATCTTATGCTATCTCCAATATATTTAGATGATACATAGATGAATCGTTTTCTACGTTCAGTGATGATGCATCTGATACAAGTAGCATAGGTGAACAGAGTTAGCGGCTTCCATGGTGGTGTTTTTCATAAATCTTTTCAAGAATACCTAAATCTCTTCCTGACTGACAGACACTCTTTGAGGCAAGCTGAATCTCTTCCTGTGTGGGACTATGCAAAGTGATCTTTTCAAGACTACCTAACAAATTGCTCTTTTCCTATAATCTTTTCAATACTACCTTATGCTTTACAAGCTTGGCTACATACAACCTAAATACGCAAGGTATACGTATTCACTCAGGGTATATGTGAGAGCGTTATTTGCAAGCACACAGAATGAAGAAACGGGAAGCGAAAATTTATCTGTACCTGGTGCACTGAGAGCGAAGTCGCGCTGTGTACCATGGACTACTTTGTTGATTATTGCTCACTTCCGAAGTACTGAGTGTGTAATACAGTGTGTTACTGTGTAAATTGTGTGGGAAACTGTACATGTTGTAATTTTAGTGAATTTTTAACAAGTAATATTGCAACAATAAACATTTATTGTGGACACATTACTGACACATGTATCACAGTTCCATGGAACATTATGAACGTTCTACTGTATACATATTGTAAAGGACACAATTATACATCATATTCGATAAAAAAAACTGCATTGGAAATATATAGAACAAATAATTTAAAATATATTTGTGGCTACACCCGGTGCTTGAATGGCCCGCGCGACCGTGTCTGGGCGATTCATGCATGAGCGACCAGGCCCTGATGATGTCACAGTGCACGTTGTCCATGTCCCCACAGCCAAAGTAAGTGGAATTTGGTATTTATTTTTACATAAAAATGTTCAGGGAAGGAAATTTATCATTTTATGAAGAAAAAAAAACTTGGGAACACTTTATTTTATGCGCACCGGGGGAATTTCACAAACTCGGCGCAGCACGGTGGTTAACACTGATAGCTGGTACACTACCTTAGCACTGATAGCTGGTACACTACCTCAGCACTGATAGCTGGTACACTACCTTAACACTGATAGCTGGTACACATATGTCTGCACATTTCCCATGACCAAACTGCTCTCACTGATCAATAAGTAAGAACCAATCAGCTACTGACAATTGACGATCTGCAATGGATGGAATTATAATGCCACGACACCAAACATACCTAGTCACTGACCAATAAGCAAGCGGGGATCAGCTTCTGGCAACAGACGATCAGCAATGGACAGAAATATAATGTCACGACACCAAACATTCCAAGTCACTGACCAATAAGCAAGCAGGGATCAGCTTCCGGCAACAGACGATCACCAATGGACAGAAATATAATGCCACGACACCAAACACACCAAGTCACTGACCAATAAGCAAGCAACAATCTGCTACTGGCAACTGACGATCAGCAATGGACGGAAATATAAAGCAACGACACCACACATATCAAGTCACTGTCCATATGCTATGCAGACGACTCCACATAACTCATTACAGCTAGACAATATGAATCACAAAGCACAAAATGAAACCAATGGAATCATAAAACGGAATACATCTGGTGTATCCAGACAATGGAGTCATACAATGGGAATACAACTGGTGTATCCAGATAATGGAATCATACGATACCTGCTTGAAGGGATTCTGGGAGTTCTACTCACCAAGCCCGGCCCGAGGCCAGGCTTGACTTTTGAGAGCTTGGTTTAACAGGCTGTTGCTTGAAGTGGCCCGCAGCCCCACACATCCACCACAGCCCGGTTGTTCCGGCACTTCTTGAAGAAAACTATCTAGTTTTCTCTTGAAGATGTCCACAGTTGTTCCAGCAATATTTCTTATACTCGCTGGGATGATGTTGAACAACCGTGGATCTCTGATGTTTTTACAGTGTTCTCTGACTGTGCCTATAATGATTAAGTTATTGGAAATCAGGAACTCCCTAAAGCTTACAATAAACTCAACAACTAGGGTCGCAGTGACATGTAATGGTGTATTACGTAGTAGCTGAATCGTAGGCAAACTCAGAAAAAGTTCCTAAGAACTTTTATGAGGCTGAAGTCCAATTATGAGGCTTTTACTGTCGACGTGCAGGAAAAGTTTTAAAGTGCTTGTAGAGCAGACTTTGATGCACAAATATTCCTCCTCGTGTTTCTTTTAATCTACTGGTAGCTAGTTGCAGTGCAGCCAGTTCTGTTTGTGTAGAGGTCAGCCAGTTGTTTAACCTGATACTGATAGTCTGTGTGCAAGTATTGTTACTGTAAAACCTACATCATGCTACTGAAGTCCGTCCTGTAGATGACTTTACTGAGTTATCAGTGCTGACGGTTCTCGTGAGAAAATTAAAAAAAATGATGAGGCAATTACAGCTTTGACAGGAGCAGCATTCTCATTAACCTAATAAGTGTCGGGTGTATATGGTACTTGAATTGTGGTGTACAGATGAAGAGGGATATCAGTGACGGGTATATTGCATTTATACGGAATGTTCAGATTGATGAGATTTTAGGCCTTTTTATTCGGTCATTTATCATACAAGGAGTGAGTTGGTATGTTGCACCACTTAGTGTGTTAACGGCACATAATAAATTCTCAGAGCAATGCTGGAGAGGTAGGGTCTCTTATGACTTGAAGGGAAGAAGTGGTGTTGACTTGGATGATTCTATCTAGTACGGTTGGAAGATTCAGTTCTTCCCTAAAGTTGATTCTTGTGCTTCTTGGGGCACCATAAATTATCCTTATTGTTTCATTCTGTATTACTTGTAGTTTGTTCAATACAGAGGCTAAGGCAAGGCATGATAATTAGGGATCTAACAAACATGTTTAATTGTCTTGCATACTTAACATTGATTCCAATATTCTTACCAGAAAGTATTTTTGACCCCCTTGAAAGAACTGAGGCTGTTCTGATACTCGGGTACCCCGTGAGCAATGTCAACAGTCTAATATTAACTCCAAAAGTGGCTAATTGTTCGAAGATTATTTCTCCTTTTTGCTGTATCAAAAGCAGTTTGGAGGTCAATAAATGCCACCTAAGAGCATGGTCCGTGTCTAACAAAATATTCAGCGAAGCAAGTTTGAATGCTTCTTCCAGGACGGAAATCATACAGGTTTAATAGGAGCTGCCTCGTATGGGCCAATGGGCCTTCTGCAGTTGCCTTTGTTCTTATGTAGGTTAGGAGCAAGTTGGCGTCTAATTTGAAACGTTAACATGTCGAGTATAATCCTCTCCAAAACTTTACACATACAGGATGTCAGAGATGGGCCTGAAGGCACAAAGAAATCGCATTGTGACGTATGTGAGAAAATTAGGAGCTTGTGAGCAGAATTCGAACCTCTGTTCTGGGAACTTCCCCAAACATACCAAGTTGCAATTCTTTTGACAAAAGTCGTGGTGTAGTTGTTAAAGGTGTTTGCTCGGGAGTCCCCAGAGCATAGGTTAGACTCCTGCTCACAGCTAATACGGATTTTCTCATATGGGACTAAATTTGTTATTTAGTCTTGGATTTGGCTTGGGTATGGGTATTATTAGTCGGTATCAAGCGGTCAGGTAAGATAACACGTCTCACTTTGATTCAGTTCAGTCAGAGGACTATAGTAGAGGAATTGAGAATATAACAGATGCCTCTCGTCCTGGGTTGCAAAGCAGTTGCAAAGATTGATGTTTCTTGCAATGTTGCAAGTATAGGAAACGAAAATTTCTGGACAGATGCAAGATGTTGCAACAAAAAATAGTAGGTAAGGAAGGGAATAAGTTGTGAAAGAAGTTAAAAGGAATAATCAAAATGTTTCATTCCTTAGGTAGAATTAAAGTATCGTTTTTCAAGTGTAATTCTCATTGCAACATGCTTGGGAATGAGGGGGAATTCCAAATGTTTTTAATTGATTTGTACCGAAGATAATTTCATACACTGTAAGGATTAACAAGAAAGATACAGCAAGCTTTAGGATTAGGTGTTGGTAGGACAAACGTTTAGGAAAGAGTTTCAAATTGGGTGTCATTTTTATTGAAGCAAATAAGGATTCAGAGGAAAATCATTTTTAAAGTTTACTTCAAGGAACGTTTCAAATTGATTCTGTGAAACAATTAAGGTTTACAGTGAGTAGATATGCATGTCGAGGTTAGTGCAAGCATGAACGAACATTTAAGGGGTGTGAAATACAAAAACTATTGGCAATGAATTCTTTCCCGTACAAGTGCACAACCCAGTCGTGGCTGTCTCTCTTTCCATTCATCAGCTGAGTCGTAGCTGTCTCCCCTTCCATTCATCAGCTGACAGTCGTAGCTGTCTCCCCTTCCATTCATCAGCTGAGTCGTAGCTGTCTCCCCTTCCATTCATCAGCGGACAGTCGTAGCTGTCTCCCCTTCCATTCATCAGCTGACAGTCGTGGCTGTCTCCCCTTCCATTCATCAGCTGACAGTCGTAGCTGTCTCCCCTTCCATTCATCAGCTGACAAATCCCCCCCCACCCCCCTCCCGCCCCGCCTCCTCCCACAATACACATTAAACGTGTAAATAATGTCTATGCATCACTATCCTTACTTTTAACTAAATAATACTATTGTATGTACAAGATCGAAGAGTTTCAAGCACCATTCACCTACCAGTGATGTATCGCCCTGTTAATCCACCATTCATCTACCTGTTCATGCCGTTATCCAGCTCCTCCATCTGACAGTGACCTATAGTGCTAGCTCCACTTATTTTTTTTAACTAGCTTTAGGCATCACAACCTAACTGATCTGTGACGTGTTCGAGCATCCAGTGTATTAAGCATCATGCTGCATATTCTAATATGGTTAAAGAAATTGATTTAGAAAGCTAATTTTGTTTACAAACGTTGATAAAGATTATTGAGGATAATTGTCAATTATACAGTGTTATATCGTACTACTACTCTGATGTAGAAACAAACACTAAAATTTGAGGATTACCATTACCATGCGTGTTTGAACTCGTGTAATGAAAATATGTAACTTAAAAAAAAAATCATACACACGCCACTGACAATCAAGCCATGATATGGTTAAGGGTTTGCATCCTTGGGTTCAGCTGAACCCTCTAAGCTTCAGTGGAAGCCTTAGGAACCCTCGGTATCAATAGAATCTCGGGTTAGAATCCTTTTTCTATGTAGTGGCCTAGTTGTCTGAGGCATGTGCCTGGGAATGCCTAGCGAATGCCTAGGAACAGGTTCGAATCCTCAAACCTGTTCCTACTCTTCTCATTGATTCATCACATTAGTGTGATTGCTCTGTGTATCAGTGGTACATATCAGCCCAACTGGATGGGTACTCGACCCTCTCGAGGGGAACATTTATTTAAAGCTTTGACTTGCCTCACTAATATGGCTTCTCTCTTCCCAAATATCAACGGTTTACACAAGTTCCAACCAAGAAACTTGTTCTTTGTTATGCATAGTGGATACATTTAATAATCAATGCAAAGTGTTAAAATGTGCGGTGTTAAACATTAGATATTTCCGCTATACTTACCAGTAGTAGGGATGGCAACGTACAGGTGATATTTTTTTTTGGGGGGGGGGCAAATATCACGTGTGTGAGCCATGGTTTTCAGGTCCAAAGGGGAAAAAATCACGCGTGTGAGCCATGGTTTTGAGGTCCAATATCCCGTGTGGGAGCCAGGGTTTTGGGAAAATATCCCGCGTGTGAGCCATGGTTTTGAGGTCCAATATCCCGCGTGTGAGCCAGGGTTTTGAGGTCCAATATCCCGCGTGTGAGCCAGGGTTTTCAGGTTCCAATATCGTCTGTGTGAGCCAGGGTTTTCAGGTAAATTTTGTCAGTCACAGATTTTAGAAGTTGTTAAAGTTCTTATAATTAAAAATAATGTCATACGAGTTTTGTTAAAAGTTCTTATTTGTTTCTTACTTAGAAACTAGTATATTACTATATATCGGAATCATTTCACTGCCTCTCCCACTCGTACCTCACACCCCCTCCCTCCCCCCCTTACCTCACAATCTCTCGCGTCACCTTTATTTACAAGACAAGAAAAACAAGAGAGCAAGTGAGTGAGAGCATGAAAAGAGGAGAAAAGAGTAAGAGGGGGGAGGAAGAGCATGGGAGCACTAAGACTTGAATTTGAGAAAAAAAAAAACTAAGTGAATGAGAGTGAGGGTGAGAGAATGGGAGCATTAAGACTTGAATTTGAGAAACAAGAGAGCATTTGAGCAAATGAGTGAGAGAGGGGGAGGAAGAGAGAGAATAAGGGAGAGATAGAAAAGGAGGATTAGAAGGAGTAGGAGAAACAAAGTAAAAGAAGGAAAGAAGGTTAAGTGAGATGGTGGGTTTGGGTAAAAATATACAAAAAGGAGAAACAAAACTACATCTGAAAGGTTAGGAAAAGGATAATATATTCAACAAATACGTCAAAAACACAATAAACTACGTCTGAAAGGTTAGGTTAAAGGGATGGGGAATAAGAACATAAGATAGAACCTACTAAATACACTAGGATTACAAGAGGTTAGGTTAAGGGGTTGGAGAATAAGAACATATGATAACTAACATAATAAATACAACTTATGAGCAACTTGAGGAACTTTAACAAATAACCCTTGATCTGCAAAAATAACCATTTGAGAAATTTGCCCTTGAAACGAGTAAATTCCCATATATAACAAAAAATCCTTTGAAATGGTTACACATAATCTTAAACAAATAACACTTGAAATGCAAAAATGTCCATTTGAGAAATTAACCCTTGAAATGAGTAAATGAATGAGACAATGATTGGCGAAACACAAAAGACAAGCAGGAATAATTATGTAAGTTAGACCATGTCTGGCTGGACTAGATAAGTTAGGATACATCAGTTTGGGAATGTGAGAATAAGTTAGGTAAAGCAAGTTAGATTACGTTAGAATAGGTAAGATAAGTTATATAAGTTAGGTTAAGCAGGTTAAGTTATGTAAGTTAGGTAAAGTTAGGTAAGATAGGTAATGTATGGCAAGTTATGTTAGGATAGGTAAAGTTAGGTTATGAATGTTAAGTTAGGTAAGATATGTAAAGTTAGGTAAAATTATGTAAGTTAGGTTAAGCAGGTTATGTTAGGTAATGTAGGTAAGTTAGGTTAAGCAGGATAAGTTAGGTAAGTTAAGTTAGGATAGGTAAAGTTAGGTTAAGCAGGTTAAGTTAGGTAAGTTAGGTTAAGTTATGTAAGTTAGGTTAAGCAGGTTAAGTTAGGTAATGTAGGTAAGTTAGGTTAAGCAGGATAAGTTAGGTAAGTTAAGTTAGGATAGGTAAAGTTAGGTAATGTAGGTAAGTTAGGTAAATGTAGGTAAGTTAGGTTAGGTAAGTTAGGTATGATAGGTAAGGTAAGTTATGTTAGGATAGGTAAAAGTTAGGTAAGATAGTTAAGGTAAGGTAGGTTATGTTAGGATAGGTAAAGTTAGGTTATGAAGGTTACGTTAGGTAAGATAGGTAAAGTTAGGTAAGATAGGTAATGTAAGGTAAGTTATGTTAGGATAGGTAAAGTTAGGTTTAGGAACGTTACGTTAACTAAGTAACATTGGGTGGAGAGGATAGGTTACGTAGGTTTGAACAGTGTAGTTCAGAGAACAGTTTTAGGGTAAAGCAACTAAGAAAATATGTTTTTACAGAAGTGCAGGTTTGGTATGAAAAGCTGAACTAGTTACATTTTGGAGAGAAATTTTATGACTGAAGATGTCTTAAAGAATAACATGATAGAAGAAGGAGAGTTTCTTTGATGAACGAAGGTGTCTTAGAGAACAACTTTTGGAGAACGAAGGTGAATTAGAGATCACTTTAATCAACGAATATGGATTGGAAAGTTTCTCTAATGAACGAAGGTGACTTAACGATTAACTTTTATGATTTAGAGAACATCTTTGATGTCTTAGATAGCAACATTGATGTCTTAGAGAACAACTTTTGATGACTCTGAGAATAACTTTTATGTCTTAGAGAACAACTTTGATGAGCAAGATTAACTTTAGATGTCTCTGAGAATAACTTTTATGTCTTAGAGAACAACTTTGATGAGCAAGATTAACTTTAGATGTCTCTGAGAATAACTTTTATACCATAGAAATTAACTTTAATGAACAAAAGTGAGTTACAGAATAACTTTGATGACTCTGTGAATAACTTTGATGACTTTGAGAACAAGTTTGATAGCTCTTAGAATAACTTTGATGACTTTGAGAATGTCTTTGTTGTCTTAGAGAATACCTTTGTTGTCTTAGAGAATAACTTTGAGGACTTAGAGAATTAATATGTTGAACGAAAGTGAGTTAGAGATTACCTTTGTTAACTCTGAGATTAACTTTGATGAACGAGAAAATACTTTTTGATGGCATCGAGAATAAGTTTGATGGCATCGAGAATAAGTTTGATAGCTCTGAGAAAAACTTTTATGCCTCTGAGATTAACTTTAATGAACGAAGATGTCTTAGAAAGATTCTCTGATGAACGAAAGGTTACTTAGAGAATAGCATTTTGATGACTGAGATTAACTTTTTGATGACTTAGAATAACTTTGAGGATGCGAGTAAATTTTTGAGTATTTGAGTGTGTCTTTTGGTATCTCGAAGAGTAACTTTGGTGTTTCGGAGAGCACCTTTTACTATTTTTCTTACTTAACGACATATAATTTTTACGAAAGTGCTGAAAAAGTTACATTTGACTATTTTTCTTACTTAGCGGCATATAATTTTAGTTACGAAAGTGTTGAAAAAGTTACATTTGACTATTTTAGTTGAGGAAAGACAAAGAAAAAAAATATGACGACAGTGACTATTTTAGTGCTCCACAAAGTATAAATGTCAGTTAAGAACGAGGATGATAGATATCTTTGACTATATTTTCTTACTTGACGAAAACATAATTTTAGTTAGGAACAATGATGAATATGACTTTTTCTGTTGATTGATGGATAATTTTAGTTATGAAATGACAATGAAACATGAACACGGTTATTTTCTGATGACTAGGGAATAAGTTTAGTTATGAACAGTATTGGAATGATTCCTTTGACAATTTTTGGTTGATTGGATAATAAGTTTAGTTAAGGAACGTTAAATAACATGTAAGGGAATGAACATAGAGAACATATGGGGAACATGGCACAGAACACATGTAAGAAAAGTTGATGAATACAGTGATCATGCTGGGAATATGAACTTACAGAGAACATGAAAACACGATAAGGAGAATAGGGAATACAAAGAATGAACAATGAACTTGTGAAAAACATAGAGAACTTTTATTACTGAAGGTGTATGTTTAATAAAGCCGAGTTATGAAAACAATGCCTTAAGATGCTACTGTAAGTAATGACCTAGTGAACAGGCACGTATCTTTAATTGTACGAAGATGTCTTAGAATGATTTATATTGACCTTATTTGAAAAATGGATAACTACTACATGCTCTGTAGTAACTCTCTGTGAATTAGTAATGTTACTGTTGTTGTTGCTGTTAATAACGATGATCTACTTACTAAAATGACAGAAACAACTAGTTTTACGAATTAGTAAAAAGATGAATAGAGAATATGTAATGGACTGTAATGAACGGGTAAGAACATGTAGCGGAGGGATGGAGGAAAATTGTAAGAAAGGGTTGAAAGTTGGGCAGGGGAACATGCTGGGACGTATAAAGGATTGAGAGATTGTAAGGGATGATATCAAGATGTTCGGAAAACAAGCTACAACATGTAAAGTAGAAAAAGCGTAGCGAGTTGGGCGGTGAACACGCTAGGACTTGTAATGGATGGAAGGAGTTGGGTATATTTACATATGAGTAATGTTTAAATAAGATAGGGGACACAGTAATAGTTGTTTAAGTCTTGTATAAAATGGAAAGAACTAGAGAATATGTAAGACTAAGCACAGATCTGAACTTACAGAGAATATGCTATGAACGGGGGGAAGAGAACGCAAATTAACAGCTACATTTAAATTTATGAGACTTGGATGAGACGGTGGAATGTGAGAGGGGATGAAAGATAATTACACAGGTTGGGGTTATGTGAGTACTCGGATAAGAGTTAGGCTGGAGATGGACTTGATCGAATATATTTGTCTGATGATTTAGGACAGAGGAAATGGAGCTTGGCTAATGCCCTGATTAATTTTACTACGTTAGAAATAAGGTGATCTTAAATCTCAGGTGATTTAGTTGGATAATAAAGAACTTGTACAAAATGAGCTAAGCTGGGGGGACAAGAGTTGAAACTTGATAACTGAACTGGTTTTTATTTACTATGTCTGAAAATGTAGTTGGGTGTTTAAATCTCAGGGGGATTTGGACTGATAGTAATGAATTTACATGAGTGAACTTGGACAGAGGACAAGAGCTAGAGTTTTATATTTGTTTACATCATATTTACTATGTCTGAAATACAGAGGGTAAAAAAATTTCAGGGAAATTGATGGGTTATTTACAGAGATACGAAAGAGAACTAAGGTGGGGACGAGAGCTGGAGCTCGATAACTGTTTTGATCTTATTTACGGTGTCTGAAATATAGAGGGTAAAAATTTTTGGAGAAATTGATGGGTTATTTAAAAATATACGAGAGAGAACTAAGTTGGGGGACGAGAGCTGGAGCTCAGTAATTGACTTGATCTTATTTACGGTGTCTGAAATACAGAGGGTAAAATTCCAGGGGAATTGATGGGTTATTTACAAATATACGAGAGAGAACTAAGTTGGGGGACGAGAGCTGGAGCTCAGTAACTGACTTGATCTTATTTACTAACTTTGACGTATGTCTGCTTTAAATTTCGGGGAAAATTGGTCTGTTACTAACGATCTTGTACAAATGAACTAAGCTGGGGACAAGAGCTAGAGTTTGATAATTGTTTGGATTTACTAAACTACGTCTGAAATACAGAGGGTAGAAATTTCAGGGAATTTGATTAGATATTAACGAAGATACGAGAGAGAGCTAAGGCACAGGACAAGAGCTGGAGCTCGGTAACTAAATTACTGTATTGAACTACGTTTGAAATATGATTATTTTTAAATTTTAGAGGGATTGGACTGTTAGTATTCATTATACGACAGGGGACTAAGGCGGGGCATAGGAGCTGGAGCTCGATACCAAATTATTGTATTTTAATACGTTTGAAATAGCTGTGTTTTAAATCTCGAAGAAAATGATTGGATACTAAAGAAGATGTATTAGTAAAACTAAGGTGGGAACGTGAGCTAGTCCCTGACTTTGTTTTATATATGTAAAACTGAATAGTTTAATGAAAAGGAACTATGAATGAACAATATGAAGGAGAGAGAGAGAGAGAGAGAGAGAGAGGGACGGTCCAGATATTATGGAGAAGATAAGATAAGAGGTGACTTGCATGCAGCGTCTGGCTGGCTGGCATAAGGTAAATAAAGGTGACGCGAGAGATTGTGAGGTAAGGGGGGGAGGGAGGGGGTGTGAGGTACGAGTGGGAGAGGCAGTGAAATGATTCAGATATATAGTAATATACTAGTTTCTAAGTAAGAAACAAATAAGAACTTTTAACAAAACTCATATGACATTATTTCATGATAAGAACTTTAACAAACTTCTAAAGTCTTGGAAATTATTTTTCATTATAAGATCTTTAACAAACTCGTATGACATTATTTTTAATTATAAGAACTTTAACAACTTCTAAAATCTGTGACTGACAAAATTTACCTGAAAACCCTGGCTCACACAGAAGATATTGGAACCTGAAAACCCTGGCTCACACGCGGGATATTGGACCTCAAAACCCTGGCTCACACGCGGGATATTGGACCTCAAAACCATGGCTCACACGCGGGATATTTTCCCAAAACCCTGGCTCCCACACGGGATATTGGACCTCAAAACCCTGGCTCACACGCGGGATATTGGACCTCAAAACCATGGCTCACACGCGGGATATTTTCCCAAAACCCTGGCTCCCACACGGGATATTGGACCTCAAAACCATGGCTCACACGCGTGATTTTTCCCCCTTTGGACCTGAAAACCATGGCTCACACACGTGATATTTGCCCCCCAAAAAAATATCACCTGTACGTTGCCATCCCTACTACTCTTACCGACTCTCCTGAGGACAACTGACCCAGTGTAGGACTCGCCAGGGATGGGTCAGGTAATGTTCGTCTTAAAGACTCGGCCTTCACCTGTTAAGGCACTGACAGGCAAATTGATGTGGACTATGATGCATGGACAGGTTACAGGGGGAAGACAATTCAACACACAAATACGTTCTTGAAAATCAAATCCACATCCAGATGTCCTTATTTACACAAGATGGTGGCTGTGACCACAGATGGGTGACCATGTGGTCAAGCACTTACGGCTGCCCGAGGTTCAGGAACCACCAGGAGGAGGATGATGGTAACGTTTGTACCTGCAGTACTGAGGCTTGAAGCTGCTAGAGATTGCTGGTGGCGTACACAGTCAGGGACATGTGTAAGAATATGGTACTTGGCTGCCCTCGCTGCTCTTGGGGACAATTAATGCATAGCATCTGTTGGACTTGATGTTCTCGTATTAAATGTTCTCATGCCGAAACATTATGGGTTTGTGGCACTCAACAGTGATAGGAGCAAATGGATTTCCACATCTGTTGATGTAACATGTCTGCATACTCATGTGTGTTTGCGTGTCTGCCGGGAGTGCGTGCTGCACTCGTTTGGAAGGAACGTTGCAGATTTGTAATGCCGTTCTTGGATAAATACTGTGTGATGGTAAAGCGTTGGTGTTCGGCTGTTTCAAAAGCTGGGGGCAGGGCCTCGTCACATAACAAAAAAAGAGAAGTTTGTCCTTTCGTCTGTGGTAAGGTAATGGGAAGACACACAAAACACAAAGTATATAAACAATGAAATTTTAATTACTATAGAAAACAAGACATAAATAAAGACAATCTCATAAAATTCAAAACAGGTCAACAAACAAAACATGAATAATTACTGGTAATGAAAGTTACTCTAAGACAAGAATGCAAGTTAAAATAAATCAAATAAGTGAGGTGCTGGGAATACTGGCTTCAAGCTGCCACCTCCCTTAGTACACGAAAGCCAAGGCTTAGTCTACTAGCGAGAGATGTCAACTCCAAGGAGCACAGAGATATTCTGAGGAGTACGGCATGCTGCTGGCCCAGACGTCGACTCTTGGTGGTGGCGTGAGTGCAAGTGCGGCGAGACACCAGCCAATCAGCAACAGGCAGGCGGAGAATGAGCAGTTTGCTGGTTACGGCGGGCTGTAGCCGGTGTGTCGGGGTGTGCATGGTACGATTTGCTTCCTGGGCAAAACGTTTGGCGATACTGGTGGACGTATCTTCAATATAGTATCTTGTACTTGAACGACGTAAATATAAAGGGAAAAGCAGGCTCAATCTCTCTTGAAAGAGATTATCGTCACAACTGCTTGATTATTTGTTGTCCACATGGCTGGTTTTGTGCACACCCCAGTATGCAGGCGACCAGACCACTGTTACCACAGTGGTCTGGTCGTCTGGCTCTGTAATTTACCTATTATTTTTGTATTAGGGCCGTATCACTGAGCAGGTCACTTTGTCCTTACCTGCAGGGCGAGGTGATACCCTGTGGGCAGTGCCTCAATGACACACCTTAGGTCGTGTACTGAGCTTGACAGGGCACCCCCCTCCCCGCTCAGCTCATTGATGCCATGACGGGGGTTTAGTGGGCGGCTGCCGTTGTGTGATGCTCCTTGGGACAGTCCTCTGTCCTTTTATAGCCTTGTGCTCCTGCTGCCGTCCTCTCCAATTGTGCTGAGCACCTTTTCCTGTTCCTTCTGTTTCGTTTTTCTCCCCCTCTTCTCCTATCTGCGTGACGTTTCCTGCCGACCTTTTGCTTGTTTTGGTTCTTCCTTTGGACTACTTCTATTTTGACTCCCGGGTGTTTGAGGAGGCATACTCTTGCACCCGTAAAACTGTTGTACGCAACGTTGAGAGTGAGGGGAACCTTTTATTGTCAATCCCCCTTTCGTCACTGAACCCGATCTCGACGGACTGTCGGTTCTTATGGTGGCGTTTGTGGGGCGTATACTCATGACGCACCCCTAGGAGGCCCCGGCATGATCGGCGATAGCTTCTTGTTGGGTGTCCTGCCTCTAATTGTGGCTTCATGGTGAGTGTGGGGGCACATTCGTGAATGAATGGTTCATTTTCATAACAATACCTACTGTTTCTTCTTCACCTTCTCAGGCTCGTGGGGTGGGTGACCAAGCCCCAAGTCGGTCCGTGTTGCAAGACCGGGCTCTGTAGCCTCCGCTGCATTGGGCCCCGACCTTGCTCCTCCATTGGCCTCTCTGACTCCTCTCCTCAGCTCCCCTCCCTCCTCTGTGGTTGGGTCGAGCCCCAAGAGCCCAGTGGTGACTACCTCGTCCCCTGTCGCGGCTCCATCTCTAGTTGTAACTACTGCGCCTTTTAACCCCTCTCTCTGGGGGTTCTCAACGTCGTCCTCGTCGATTGCTTCCCGTTCTGATACCTATCAAGCTTTGTTTAGTCCCGCTTCGTGGGCCAAATACTTTGATCTCCTCCCTCTTGATTCTGCACCTCCTGATAATTTCTCCCTCCATCGACATCTTGTTGATTCTGTGGAGGCCTCTGTTGCCTTCAACCCCACTCGTCTCGGTACACGTGTCGTTGCTGCTGCTTCTCAGGATGCAGCTTCTCGCTTGGCTGCCTTATCCTGCCTTGGCGAGACCCCTGTTCGAGTCTCAAAGAACGCTCAGTTGATCGCCAGTGTTGGCACTGTTCTCCTCCCGCCGAATGTTGCGACCGGTGTTCGGGATCTGCGAGACTGCCACGACGATATTCGACATATTCTTGCTGCCCAGGGCCATTCTATTCTCCAGGTGGACACGTTTACTCGATCCCCTCGTGGTAGTCGCCGTCAACCCCTTCGTGTTGTGAAGATCATCTTTGATGGTAGGACCCTTCCACCCTCTGTCATTCTTGCTGGTGCCAGGTGCTCTGTCCAGGAGTACATTCCTTCTCCTAGAATCTGTAACAACTGCTGGAGGTTTGGGCATGGTGGCTTCCGCTGCTCTGTGACTGTCTCTGTCCTTTGTGCGGTGGCGAAGGTCATTCTAAGTTGGAGTACACTTCTCCCTGGGCTCGTTGCCTCAATTGCGGTAAGGCCCATCCTACCTTCTCCCGTGCGTGTGTCAATTACAAGCTTGAGGCAGCCGTCCTCAACTTGAAGCACCGGGAGCGTTTCTTTTCCTGAGGCGAGGTGCCAGGTTCGCCGGCTCCCACCTTATGCTAATATCTCTTATGCTCGCGTGTTGCGCTCTTCCTCTCCTCATCCTTCCCACCTTCCTCAGACTCACAACCGTTTCCGGGCCTTGGACCCTGATACTCCCACTGCCCCCTCCTCCGTTCCGTTGAGTTCTGTCCCGAAGGATCCACCTCCTGGTCCTCTGTCTGGGGGTTCCCCTCCTTCCTACCCGGTATGTCTTGTCTCCTGTGTCTTCTTCCTCGTCTCTCTCCGTTCCTCCTTCCCCTTCGTCTCTTGACTCTCCCCGTCCCCTGTCGGTGCTTGCTGATGTCCATCGCTCTCCAAACGGCCGTCATGTGTGCTCTCGTTCAGCTTCTGTTGAGACGCTATAATCCGTTGCCCGGTACGTGGTTGCTGGGACACCTGTCTCTTTAAGTCAGAAGCGTAAGCCTGGCTCCTCTCCTTCCTCCTCCCCGGCCGGTAAGAAGGTTTCGCTTTCTTCCTCGGCCCCTACTTCTGCCTCTCTCGCTCCTTCCCCTCCCATTTCGGTGGTTGTGCCCACTGTTCCTGCTATGGAGGTTTCTTTAACCCCCGCTTCCCTCTCGGTTGCTGCCCTTGCTGAGGTGCGCTCCCCTCTTTCTACCCCCCCCCCCCTCTTCCTGCTGCTGTCCTTGACTGCTCCTCTCCGTTGTCTCCTCCTCTTCCTCCTCCTCCTCCTCCGGACCCAGCCCGCCCACCTCTAATCTGTTCTCCCGTTTCCTTCCCTCCGTCTTTGCTCAGTTTACCCATGCCCCCTAACCCTGACTTTGCTGACCTTGATCCCGACCCTGATATTCTTTAACGTGCTTTGTTGCTCTTTCGCCTTTGTTTCTTCCTTGTTCTCTGTTTTTGTCCTTTCTCTTCTCGTTGTTGTCCATTCTTCAATAGAACGTTCGAGGTTATTACGCCAATTTCCTCGAACTCAAACTTCTGATTTCGCGGTTTTCGCCCCTTTGTGTCTGTCTCCAGGAGCCGATGCTTGGTGCTCGTCCTGGTCGTTTTCGTGGCTATTACTTTCTCTAACCCCACCCCCCCAGCAATTGCTGGGGCTTCTAATTCTTCTCCTCTCTTGATTCGTGCTGATGTTCCCTTTGTTCCTTTACTTTTTCCTTCACCTCTCCATTGTTCTGCTGCTCGTATCTTTGTGGGGAAATGGTACACAGTTTGTTCCATTTATCTCCCCCCGAGTGTCCCGCTTTCTCTTCCTGATTTGAAACACCACCTAGACTCTTTGCCGGAGCCTGTGCTCC
The DNA here is from genome assembly GCF_040958095.1 of Procambarus clarkii. NCBI lineage: Eukaryota > Metazoa > Arthropoda > Malacostraca > Decapoda > Cambaridae > Procambarus > Procambarus clarkii. The sequence goes on along the minus strand of NC_091222.1, from coordinate 20,087,089 downwards.
TGCTGGGTGACTTCAATTGTCGTCATTCTCTTTGGGGTGACGTTCTGACGAATACCCGGGGTCGCCTTCTTGAGCCGTTTTTCCTCTATTCTTCCCTGTCTCATGTGAATTCTGGTTAGCCCACTCATTTGGACTCTCGGACTCGCACCCTTTCTTGTCTTGATCTTTCTCTCTGCTCTTCTCTTTACTTAAATTTCACGTGGCAGGTTCTTGATGACCTCCATGGAAGTGATCATTTCCCCATCCTTGTTTCCTTTTCCTCTTTTCGCCCTTCCCTCTCTTTCCCTAGGTGGCAGTTTGCTAAGGCGGACTGGACCCTATTTACCCTCAGTGCTGCTCTCTCTGACCTCTCCCGTCTGCCTCTCTCTCGCGCTCTCCTCCTTTTTCATGACACCATCTTCAACGCTGCCCTCCGCTCTATCCCTAGCTCCTACTCTCGGGGTCCATGGAAGTGCGTTCCCTGGTGGAATGCGGACTGTGCTCAGGCTGTCCGCTGTAAGCGTGAAGCCTGGAAGAGGCACCGCCGTAGGCAGACGACCGATTCTTTTCTTTTCTTTCGGAAAGCGAGTGCGGTGGCCCGTAGGGCCATCCGTATGGCTAAACGTGAATGTTGGGCATCTTATGTCTCAACAATTACGTCCGAAACTCCTCTGGCCCAAATCTGGAAGCGCATCCGCAAGATAGTGGGTAAGTTCGTTCCCGATGTTTCACCGGTCCTTCACCTCCATGATACTCTTGTGGCGGACTCATTGCAGGTCGCTTCCATACTGGGTTCCCACTTTCCTTTTGTTAGCTCTGGTCTTCATCTTCCCCAATCTTTCCTTCTTCGTAAACCTGTCCTTGAGTCTCGTCCTTTAGATTTCTGCACTCGTCTTCAGTTTCCCTATAATGATCCCTTCTCTCTCTGAACTTCGTTCTGCCCTGGCCCTCTGTGGTTCTACGGCGGCGGGCTCCGATGGTATTCATGATGAGATGCTTCGCCATCTCCCTCCGTGCACGTCTCAGTATTTACTGAGTCTGTATAATCGGATCTGGGAGTCGTCGTCAGTCCCTGAGGATTGGCTCGATGCCGTTGTCCTCCCTGTTCGCAAACCGGGGTCTCTGGGTACTTCCCCTAAGGACTTTCGCCCTATTTCTCTCACAAGTTGTGTCTGCAAACTCTTTGAACGTATGGTTAACGTTCGTCTGATGTGGTTCGTGGAACACCATCACCTCCTCTCCCCTTCTCAATTTGGTTTCCGCAAGTGCCGCAGCACGACAGATGTCCTGGTGAACTTGGAGGTCTATATTCGTACTGCTTTTGCTGCGAAGACCTCCGTTGTTGCCGTCCTGTTTGACCTGGAAAAGGCTTACGACACCACTTGGCGATATCATATTCTCTCTCAGCTTCATTCATTTGGCCTTCGTGGTCATCTCCCTCTTTCTCCGCAGCTTCCTCTCTCGTCGTTCCTTTCGGGTGCGCCTTGGTACCACTCTCTCTGCCTCTTTTCAGCAATACGAAGGTGTGCCCCAGGGTAGTGTTCTGAGCACTACTCTTTTTCTGGTTGCCCTCAATGTTCTTCTTTCCTCTCTTCCTTCTGGTGTCTTCTCCGCTCTCTGTGTCGATGATCTTACCCTATGCTGTCAGGGTGATGATTCGCCTCTCCTTCAGTGCCGGCTTCAACTTGCAATTGTTGCCGTGTCGTCTTGGGCCACCGATCATGGCTTCAAGTTCTCTACTTCTAAGACTTGTGCCATGACTTTTACGCGGAAACGGGTCGCTCTTCGTCCCTCTTTGTCACTTTGTGGTCATCCCCTTGAATACAAAGATTCTGCGAAGCTTTTGGGGCTATTCCTTGACACTCGTTTGTCTTGGTCTCCCCATATCTCTTACCTCCGTGTTGAGTGCTCTAAGGCCCTAACCCTCCTTCGGGTCTTGTCCCATACTTCTTGGGGGGCAGATAGGCGCGCACTCCTTGCTTTACATTCCTCTCTCGTACTGTCTAAGCTCGATTATTGTTGCCCCTACTTACTCGTCTGCTTCTCCTTCTACTCTTCGCCGTCTTGATGCTTTGCACCATACTGGGTTGCGCCTCAGTTCTGGTGCCTTTCGTTCGACTCCCGTCCTTAGCTTGTATGTTGACACCGGCTTCCTGTCTCTCCAGGACCGCCGTGATCGCTACTGTCTTCGCTATCTTGCGCGGTCCTTAAAACATCCTTCCTCTCGCCTCTGTCGTGCTTTAACTTTTACCCCTCCTGCGGTTCCTGTTCCTCTTCACCACCTCCCTCTTTGTCCGGTTATCTCGCCTCCAGGATTCTCTTTCCGTTCGTATTTCTAATGTTTCTCCTCGTGTTGTTCCTTCTTTGCCCCCATGGAGAGTCCCCCTTCCACGATTTTGTACTTCCTTGACCCGTATCACTAAAGCTTTTACCCCTCCTACGGTTCTAAAACGCCTTTTCCTCGAGCACTTTTCTTCTCACTCCCGCTCCGTTTCTGTCTTCACCGATGGGTCTAAGTCTGTGGACGGTGTTGGCTACTGTTGTTTTTCCTGAAAGCACTTATATGTGTGGCTTACCTCCGGAGACTAGCATCTTTACAGCGGAACTTTATGCTATTCTCTATGCATAAAGTTCATCCGTTTCATCCAGTAGTTGTCGAGATCCAGCATTGGCTGTTTTTTGTTCACAGTAAATTTAAGTCGGTTGAGTTTTGTTGGGTTCCCAGCCATATTGGTGTGTCTTTAAATGAGCGTGCGGATGCTGCCGCCAAGGAAGCTGTCCACTCTTGTCCCATCTTTCGTAAAGGTATTCCATATTCCGACTTTTACCCGGTTATCCATTCCTTCGTCCTTTCCCGTTGGCAGGCTTCTTGGTCGTCTGTTACTGGTAACAAACTAACAAACTCTGCCCGAAACGCTTTGCGTAATAGTGGCTTTAGGCATTGTATATACTAGCTCTATCTATAAAGCCAACAAACTTTGTAAAATCTCTTTATGTATGTACCTTTGCCTAAATAAAAATTATTATTATTATTAAACTACGTACTCTTACATGTTGTGTTTCCTCGTGGCCGTCCTCCTACCACCGTAACCGGCGATGGGAAACAGCTCTGGTGAGGTTGCGTATTGGCCATACTCGCTTAACCCATGGTCACTTGATGGAGCGCCGCCCTGCTCCTTACTGTCGTAGTTGCATTGTCCCTCTTACGGTCGTGCATGTCCTTCTTGAATGTTCTGACTTCCAGGACGAGCATGTGTCTTGCTTTCTGACCGCCCCTCGCGGTCACTTGTCCCTCAATAGAATTCTTGGTGACTCGGATACTTTTGATATCGTTTGCCTTATGCGTTTTTGTTTTCGTATTGGCATCCTTGGTGATATTTAGCGCCCTTTGATTATTCTGTGCATTTGATGGTGCTACATAGCCTTCCCGGTTTGGTGCCTTCTTTTGATTATTACTTACTTACATACTGATAATGTGACAAATATTACTGAAAAGCTATCGAGTCTTGTAAGTATGGACTGTAACAAAGAAAATGAACGTGTTTAATATGAACTCTAATAAACGTCGGGCTTTACTTTTTCCGTTCGGAAAGAGTAATAATACTGAAAATGCAAGAAAGGAAGGAAACAGTCCACAAGTGCAGTATGACAGTTCCTAAGAAAATTAATACAAAGGAAAATATAGTTTCGGATAAAGAAAATATTTTGTCCCAAGGGAAAGTAGACTTCCCATAAGGGAATCAAAGTGTATTAAGAAAGTGGTTCAGTTGTGCAGCTTATGCAGTCAGGTAGAAAAAAAAAATTGCTAGAAAGAATCTATTAGAGGGAGAAGTTGAACATTTGGACAAGGATGCCTCTCCCCCGATAGATATAGCAGAAAGCAAGAGGGGTTAGTCAGACCCTGAAGATGATATATTAAGAGAAAATCAGGAACAAAAAGCGACCAGGACAAGAAAAAGAATGACTCATGAAAAATGTACTAATCCTATTGCAAAAAGAGTAAATATTGTCTGCAAATAACAATGAAAATGGTAAAAAGACAGTGTCTGTGCAGCAGAGGGGAGTTGTTCTAAAAGTCCAGTGAATAATAAGAATGCCAGTATATTAATAAAGTAATGAATAGGCCTATTAGAAATCAGAAGGCATCTCCACAACATAAAGTACAGGAAAAAAAGTAAAGAGCCAACAACAAAGAAAAAAGAAATAAATACTTTGCATCTTGCATTGCAGAAGAGCACTAGAGCAAATACAAACAAAAGTGCATCTAGAAAGGTAGCTGCAAATATTGTTACTACTAAAAAGTTAGTCTTCAAAACAAAAGTCTTTAAAACTTGTAGCTACAAAATGCTTGGCTCAGTCATCAAAATCTGCAGTTAGTCCGAAACTCACAAACTTCATCAAAGACTCCACTTAATATACGAGTTCCACCAACTTCAAAGGCTGCAGTCACTACTACAGTTGCACAATCTTCAGATAAATCTCTACATAAGAAGGTAATACTTGGTAAACAACAAAATCAAAAATGGCGAGAAAGAGAAAATCTGAGTTCTGAATAAGGATGTATTTGAATTTATGTATGATGTATCTGAAGAGGAAGTAAAGAAAAGGAGAGTTGTAAAGCCAAGAAAATAGCAGGCGAATAAAAAACCTAAGCCAAGGACTAAACTGACACTTCTTACACCTGATCCAAATTGGGAGATTCAATTTCCCTCAGACATTCTGAAATCTGTTAATACCTCCACTGCCAGAAAAGACTACAATACAAAAGACAATATCCTTTTCTAAAATATCCAAGGACTGTAATGTCAGGAATTATTGTGATTCATCAGGAAACAATGTTAGCTGTAATAACAGGAGTGATGATTCAACTAGACAGTGTTAGGTGTAATGACAGGAATGATGACTTAGCCAGAGGCAGTGTTTTCTCAGAGGAGAACTGTGATAGTGTTGTCTCGGAAGACAATTGTGCCGACTTCTATAGTCATGATACCGATAATGTTACTGAAGAATTTGAATTTGAAACAGCTAGTTCACTTGTTGCCTCAAACAAAGAAAAATCAAAAGCAGTTCCAATGACCTCAGTCAGTGTATTTCCTACACCTGTAATTTCAAAGCACATTTCTAAATAAATTGGAGGATCATCCACTCCAAGAGCTGAAAATGTGTTGTCTTTAACTTCTAGTGTATAGTCAACTGATTAGCAAAATCCAAAGACATTAAAGGAGGATATTGCAGTCTGTTTTGGCATTGAGAATGAAGAGGAGGAGGTAGAAGAGCAGCCTTAACTTGTCTCCAGTGAGAAGTTCAGGAATACAGTCCTGTCTAGAAATAACTGGAACATCAGATGTTGTTGACTTGGAGAATCGCCCACTAAATCAGCCCTCACGTTTCTCTCGGGGTTAACTTCAGCCTGGAAGACAAAATAATGTATCTGCTACTAATTCGTAGAGTGTTTTGGTTCATGGCCGCAGTGACATTCAATCAAGTTTGTCAAGCACAATGCAGTCAGATAAATCTGTCTCAAAAAGCACCGTAGAAAAACGTGATAAAAATAAGAAATTGAAAGAAGAAAACTCTGGTCAAGTGGAAATTAGAAAAAGCAATAGAAGTAAACAGTGTGTTCAACCTGCCATTTGTGAGAATGAGGATTCTGATGCTGAGGATGCTAATGCATCAGTATTCTTTGATGAAGTCACAGAGAACCAACATATAAAAAGTCAACTAGATAATCCAGCTCAGAGACAACTGCATAAATATGCTTACTAATATTCTGGTCAAGAACTCTGTGCATGTCTCTCCTGAATAATCTTTGAGCCACCAAGGAAATCCTATGACCGTAGTATCTTGGAAGATATTCGACGGAAATTTATTTCTGAACACGCGGATGCCTCCGTCTGAAAGTGCAGATGTTGAATTAAAGTAGACAAACAAGAGAAAGATGATTGTTAGTCTAATATTACTCTCAAAAAGAAGAGGAGGCTGCAGATTTAAGCCTGACAATGGACGACTCCTCTTTCTCGGAAAAAAAAAATCCAAAAAAGAGCAAGCATTGGATGAGTGGGCTCTAAGCATCAACAGCCAGTTCAGTGAAGTGGAGAGCTGTGACCTGATCATTGATTAAGTCTCAGATGAAGCATATATTGCAAATGATACCCTGGGATGTTTTTCAAGATAAAATTGTATTTTTATTTTTAGTACAAAAGTTAAAATATATTTTAATTGTTTTTTGAATGTCTTAGTTCAAATGCTTACATTACAATACTTCAGTTTTTGTCATCATAACTCCAATAGTTTATTTGATGCAAATTCTTCTTAATTGGAGTGGTTGGTTGTGATTTAATGCTGTGTAAAGATTTTTCCTTAGAATTGCTTTCACATTTTTCTGGTAAGATAAGTATGCGAGTAAACACCAAGAAGTGTTTATGGGGGTTTTCTTTGTATTGTATAGTAATATATACAATACAATGGGATATATATATATATATATATATATATATATATATATGAATGAAAACTCACACCCCAGAAGTGACTCGAACCCATACTCCCAGGAGCAACGCAACTGGTAACTACAGGGCGCCTTAATCCACTTGACCATCACGGCCGTCAAAAGGAAGTGATAGCCGAGGCTATTTGAGCCACTTCCCAGACTGCAACTCGGATGGTAATCTTGGGCATAGCATTTCACCAAATCACCTCATTCTTTGGGGCACACGTGAGGAACACAAATGCAAACAAGCCTGAATGGTCCCCAGGACTATATGCGAATGAAAACTCACACCCCAGAAGTGACTCGAACCCATACTCCCAGGAGCAACGCAACTGGTAACAACAGGGCGCCTTAATCCTCTTGACCATCACGGCCGTCAAAAGGAAGTGATAGCCGAGGCTATTTGAGCCACTTCCCCGACGGCAACTCGGATGGTAATCTTGGGCATAGCATTTCACCAAATCACCTCATTCTTTGGGGCACACGTGAGGAACACAAATGCAAACAAGCCTGAATGGTCCCCAGGACTATATGCGAATGAAAACTCACACCCCAGAAGTGACTCGAACCCATACTCCCAGGAGCAATGCAACTGGTACGTGTGCCCCAAAGAATGAGGTGATTTGGTGAAATGCTATGCCCAAGATTACCATCCAAGTTGCCGTCGGGGAAGTGGCTCAAATATCCTCGGCTATCACTTCCTTTTGACGGCCGTGAGGGTCAAGAGGATTAAGTCGCCCTGTAGTTACCAGTTGCGTTGCTCCTGGGAGTATGGGTTCGAGTCACTAATGGGGTGTGAGTTTTCATTCGCATATAGTCCTGGGGACCATTCAGGCTTGTTTGCATTTGTGTTCCTCACGTGTGCCCCAAAGAATGAGGTGATTTGGTGAAATGCTATGCTCAAGATTACCATCCGAGTTGCCGTCGAGGAAGTGGCTCAAATAGCCTCGGCTATCACTTCTTTTGACGGCCGTGATGGTCAAGTGGATTAAGGAGCCCTGTAGTTACCAGTTGCGTTGCTTCTGGGAGTATGGGTTCGAGTCACTTCTGGGGTGAGTTTTCATTCGCATATAGTCCTGGGGACCATTCAGGCATGTTTGCATATATATATATATATATATATATATATATATATATATATATATATATATATATATATATATATATATATATATGTCGTACCTAATAGCCAGAACGCACTTCTCAGCCTACTATTCAAGGCCCGATTTGCCTAATAAGCCAAGTTTTCATGAATTAATGTTTTTTCGTCTACCTAACCTACCTAACCTAACCTAACCTAGCTTTTTTTGGCTACCTAACCTAACCTTACCTATAAATATAGGTTAGGTTAGGTTAGGTAGGGTTGGTTAGGTTCGGTCATATATCTACGTTAATTTTAACTCCAATAAAAAAAAATTGACCTCATACATAGAGAAAAGGGTTGCTTTATCATTTCATAAGAAAAAAATTATAGTAAATATATTAATTCAGGAAAACTTGGCTTATTAGGCAAATCGGGCCTTGAATAGTAGGCTGAGAAGTGAGTTCTGGCTACTAGGTACGACATATATATATATATATATATATATAATATATATATATATATATATATATATATATATATATATATATATATATATATATATATATATATTGAATAGAAGTGTTTGTAGAAAGCCTATTGGTCCATATTTCTTGATGCTTCTATATTGGAGCGGAGTCTTGAGTTGGGTAGAATATAGTTGTGCAATAATTGGCTGTTGATTGCTGGTGTTGACTTCTTGATGTGTAGTGCCTCGCAAACGTCAAGCCGCCTGCTATCGCTGTATCTATCGATGATTTCTGTGTTGTTTACTAGGATTTCTCTGGGTTATATATATATATATATATATATATATATATATATATATATATATATATATATATATATATATATATATATATATATATATGTCGTACCTAGTAGCCAGAACGCACTTCTCAGCCTACTATAAAAATCCCGATTTGCCTAATAAGCCAAGTTTTCCTGAATAAATATATTTTTTCTAATTTTTTTCTTATGAAATGATAAAGCTACCCATTTCATTATGTATGAGGTCAATTTTTTTTATTGGAGTTAAAATTAACGTAGATATATGACCGAACCTAACCAACTCTACCTAACCTAACCTAACCTATCTCTATCGGTTAGGTTAGGTTAGGTAGCAGAAAAAGTTAGGTTAGGTTAGGTTAGGTAGGTTAGGTAGTCGAAAAAACAATAATTCATGAAAACTTGGCTTATTAGGTAAATTGGGCCATGCATAGTTGGCAGAAAAGTGCGTTCTGGCTATTAGGTACGACATATATATATATATATATATATATATATATATAATATATATATATATATATATATTATATATATATATATATATATATTGTGACGATAATATCCTTCAAGAGATTGAGCCTGCTCTTCCCTCCCAAGTTTGTCGCTATATACATCCCTATACAACTAATACGGAAGAAATATCCAACAAATACAACACCAAGGTTTGCCAGAGAGCAAATGTATGCAGCACCAGGAACAGCTGCTCCCCCCGCCACTCGAATCACCAAACTACCTGTACGTCGCCTGCTCATCGCTGATTGGCTGTGTGTCCAGTTGCACCTGCCCTCCACCCGCCACACTACCTGATGTCTGGGGCCACACGACCTACAGACCTCAGAATATCCAGTGCTTTCAACAAGTTAACACGTCTCGTTGGTAGACTAAGCTCTGGCTTAAGTGTACTAAGAGAGGTGGCAGCTTAAAGCCAATATTCCTGCACCTATTATCTGATTGTATATTGTTCACTTGTTATTACTCACTTGTCTTAACGAAACTTTTCATTTTGTCATTTGATTATTCTTATTACTTTGATTGATTGATTTTATGATACGAATTTTATGTCCATTTTATTCATGTTTTGCTTTTCTAACGTAATTAAAATCTCATTGTTAAATTTACTTGTGTTTTGTGTGTCTTCCTATTACCTTACCACAGACGAAGTTCCAGATTTTCTCTTTTTGTTTCTATGTGACGAGGCCATACCCCTAGCTTTTGAAACAGCCGAACACCAACGCATTACAGTCACATATTATATATATATATATATATATATATATATATATATAATATATATGTATATGTATATATATATATAATATATATATATATATAATATATTAGTCTATTATATAACTTCTGTCCAGATTGTTAAATTTTAATCATATTATATATATCATTGGCATCCGTTCCACCCAGCAGCCCTTGAACATAATGTAGGTGTGTGTACCTATCCCAAAACAGTTGTCTTCCACTATCTCCATCATCCAACCTATCATCCATTACCACCAAAAATATCACGACCACTACCAATACCACTATTATTTTCACTGTCACTGGATCACCTCTTACCCAAAACTAGTGCTACATAGCCTTCCCGGTTTGGTGCCTTCTTTTGATAATTACTTGCGTTACGTGGGGAGTGGCCGATGACCTTTTGAAGAAGTATATATGATGGAAGAGGCTGTACACGTAAGACTGATGCAGGAGGACCTAGTGAGGGTTGCTTAAAGCCTAGTGAAGTGACAAAGGACATCAGCCACAAGTTTAAGAATAACTGTGGACCGTGCAGTGTCATCCTCCAGGTCTTCAAGGCAATCCCGACGAAGTGAGGGAGTTAGCAAGTTGGTAACCATTGAAATTTGTTCAAGAAGTGCCAGTGTAGAAATGGCCAGTAAGTGTTCACTGAATGTCTGAAAATTGCAGTGCCAGGAAACATTAATAACTGATGTGGGAGGGCAGTGATTAATGTAAGGGCTCTGTCAAGCCGAGAAACGATTGGTGAGCAGTGTGTTAAATATTGACCAAGCAGTAGTGACAGTGGTTGTGTGGCTCTTGGTGTTTGTGTAGCTTATTAGTGGTGTTCCTCAGGGCAGCATACTTGGCCCTCTCCTCTTTCTCATCTACATTAATGACCTTCCAAATGCCTCCCAACACCTCAAACCAATTCTATTTGCTGACGACACAACCTTCATTTACTCCAGTCCTGACCCTCTTGCTCTAAATGCCACAGTAAATACTGAGCTAAATAAAGTCCATCTTTGGCTAACTGCCAACAAACTCACCCTTAACATTGACAAAACTTTCTATATTCTGTTTGGCAATAAATCCTCTAATCAAATAAATCTCAAAATAAACAATACCCAAATTTGTAACAAATTAGATGGCAAATTCCTTGGCATTCTCATTGACCACAAGCTGAATTTCCAGGGACACATTCTAAATATATCAAAAAAAGTTTCAAAAACTGTGGGCATTCTTTCTAAGATCAGATATTATGTACCACGCCCTGCCCTGGTGACTCTCTCTTACTCCCTTATCTATCCTTATCTCAACTATGGTATTTGTGCTTGGGGTTCTACTACCCAAAATCACTTACGTCCTCTAATTACCCAACACAAAGCTGCTATTAGAACAATATCCAACTCTGGCCCCAGACATCACTCGGTACCCCTACTCAAATCTCTGAATATGTTAGATATTAAGTCACTGCACATTCTCTCATGTGTATTATACATATATAAAACGCTAAACTATAATGCCAATCCTGATCTTAAAAGCTTCATAGAAGGTTGTAACAGAACCCATGAGCACCACACCAGAAATAAATACAGTTTTGATATTCCTAGAGTACATCTTAATCAAACTAGAAATGCTCTGCAAATCAAGGGGCCCAGAATGTGGAATGACCTTCCCAACCATGTTAAAGACTGTACCTCTCTCAACCAGTTTAAGATAAAAACTAAACACTACCTAATAAATTCCTTGTAATCTACCTCACTCCTCTATTGTCAACCCATGTCTTATTTTTTTTTTTTTTATTTTTTTTTTATTTTTTTTTTTTTTTTTTTTTAATCAACACTGTTTGTCAACCTATTGTATTTGTGCTGCTTTTTCAGTCATGTTCCCCCTTTTTTTATCTTTATTTGTATTTGTTCTCAACACTTTTTATTCTTTATGCTCAATTAGTATTAAGTTCTAGATATTAATGTTTTTCTTGCCCGAAACGCATTGCGTAATAGTGGCTTTAGGCATTGTATGTACTAGCTCTATCTATATATCAATCCATTAATGTAACATCACTTGTATGTATATACCTTACCTGAATAAACATCTGAATCTGAATCTGATTAGTGTGAAAGCACCTCCAGACAACTACACAGGGGAGGCGAGTTGACTAGCAGAGCGATAAGCCTTTGCAACAGCCTAGCACAGAAAGGGTTCGGGAAGGTCACCTGGAAACGCAACCTGTGACACCTACGAGGAAGCCCAGTAGTGGAGGGCTGAGCTATGAAGAAGCTCGAATGTGAAGCCAATGAGTACCTACTGAGGCTACAATAAATGGAGGGGTTTGACGGGTGAATCCAACACTGGAGGACAACTTGTGAGGGAGTGACGTCATCGGAGACAGCAGTTGAAGTAGTGCAGAGACACGGGCCAGGAGAAGCTCTTCGCCTCAGATGATAAGTCACCTGTTAATTAATAGTAATACTTTTCATGGTCAATGGTGTTCGCTCAATGATTTAACTCGTTCAGGGCCATGACTTTAACCCCATCATTGAAATAAAATGTTAAAATGTATTTATTGTTCGATTACTATGGTGTAATAACTCGCCTTGTAATATCTTGCCTTGTATGATCTCGACCGTGCACCCCGCTACTACCAATGAGCTAACCGTGCGATCTCCGCTCTTTCTATGCTAATAACAGATGCTATATCGATCATGTAAGATGTTAACACCCGGGCCGTCATACGAAGACGTAAACCAGTAAACAGAGGAGAGAGAGAGAGGAAGAGTGAGGCAGAGCGAGAACGAGAGCAAGGGAGGGAGAACGAGGGCGAGGGAGAGTGAGACAGAAAGATAAAGATAATCGTAGTCACAGCCTATCAGAGTAACGCTGCCACCACCCTGAGTTACCGGACAGGGGACCGGAGTGAGGTTTGTAGGTCTTGCAGATGGAATAACCTACCAGGACAGGTGTAGGGGACAATTGAACGGTACAAGGTGTGGGAAATTTTTACCCACCATATCTAATAATCATCTAAGAAATGTATAATTTCTATATCATTTCTATATCATATCAAAATCATATCTAAATCGTATCAAAATCATTAAAGATTCATTTATAGCTTGATCCTGGATGACAATGGCACCATGAACACGTACGCAACAGGGGCCCTTTTGATGCCTACGTGACTTTGTACATGATCTCTAAGGATCCAGAAGCTTCTAGAAGGATTTGTTAATTAAAAACTATTGGAACATTGATCGCTTCCGGTAGAGATTAAAATCGAATCCTTAATAAGATTCAGTGGTACTTTCAAATACTACTTATAATCTTTAAATCTTATATCTAATTATATTATAATCACATCTTATTTCAATCATAAGTCTAGACTGTAAAAATAATCAATCAATATTCATAGAAGGCTACCGTGCAGAGAGCATGGCAGGGCGATGGGGGGAGTGAAGCGCCCACCAACAAAGCCCGCGGCACTCCGCGTTTGTTTACAAATGAGTGAACAAGTGACTGATCCTTAGCGAACATTACCAGCTCAAGGACACCTTATTTAACATTTTTATCGCCAGTGAATACTCTCTAGAACTGGGGGAGTACCTGGACAATATCTACAAGGAAAATCCTAGAACATTTACATAAAATAAGAGTGTATAGTGGAGATCACGGTGACACGGTTTCCTCCACCTTCATTCTTTATCTTTATCAATCATTCTTCTGCAACAGCAGGAAATCACGTAGCAACGCTACCAGATCATCATACAGCAACGCTGTAGCAAAATATCGTGCCTAAACTCAACAAGAGAGAGTTAATCAGTCTGGCAAACTTGTCAGACAGGCACCCCGACTGGCAGAGAAGTATATTGAAGGTTATTTGGTATATGATTGGCCAATTGTATGCTTGTGTAGCTTTAATATCCTATAAATCTGTCTGTTGGTTAAAAAGCGAGGCTAAGCCTCACATATCAGTAAGTTTATTAAAATTGTAGTGTAGCTGTGAATCTTATCCAAGCACTGAACCTCATGAGTGTCCATTGTCAGAAAGAATTCAGCCTCAATAAGTAAAAACCTCACAAGTGTCCACAGTGTTGGAAAGATTCAGTCAAGCTAACTGTATAAATTGAATATGTCTGCATATATATTTGAATATATAAATTAAGTTATCAATTGCTTGCTTAGTTATTTTTAAGTTATCATATAAGTTCATTTAATTGAATATAATTTCTAGTACTTAACAGTATTTAGACTACATTTAAGGTCATTTATTATACTTTTACAATTTAATTTGTTGTTTATAGTATAAGAATCTATTGGCTGTAAGTTATGGTGCTAGGTTAGACTATGTATGTTTAAATCTGATTTAAACAGAGCCAGTGTTCAGTCAGATAACTGAATTTATTAAATCTTATCCTTGTATAAAATACAAGCTGATGTGAGATCCCTGTCTACAGGTGGACTGGAACTTCTATCAACAAGTCATTCACCCCACCTGTCCCTTACAGCCCACAGTCTGTCATTAGGAAAAGAGGATTAGGATTTACAACCCTAGCTAGAGATTTTAATTGAATTAATTTGCAGACAGTAAATTTTTAATTTAGTTCAGTACAAGTCCCTGGTAGTCTCCTCTTATATCAATCCCAGCAGGTTTTTCCCACATTAATGGTCCTTCGAACCTAGATATAATGGTCCTTTATACCTAGATATTTATGATCATTCGTTTACCGAATATTTCAATGCCAAATACATAAGAAACTTCTTGATTTTGCATTGGAATAATTCTTACATATTCTAGCCTAACCTAGCTATCAGCCAATATTTATCATAGCTATATATCTAAGTAAACAAATAGTTTGCAGTGGCTTAAGCCACCATATCCATTAACTAGTAAGCATTCATACAAACTGATACTGTTGTGTTAAGAAACCACAGTACTTAATTATATCAGTGTCACAGAACACACTGCATCTTAATCATAAAATACCATTACCTACCTCATTGTGGTAACATTACATATATATTTAAGTGTATTATCTAGCATTATCTCTAATCTACTGATTTTCAGAGCTGCTCATTACATAATATTCTTTAAAAAAGTGTTATCATCACTGTAAGAGCATTCATTACAATCTAACCATAATCAACTGTATCAACCCTATTACAGGTAAAACCAGTAGACATTCTACTGTATTTTATCAACAATTATTATGGTAACAGATTTGTAATAACTTTGCAAAAATAGTGCCATTTACTATTTTTAAAAAATTATTACAGGATTTACCAACTTGGTGCATTCGTGCATTCGGGTCACAAATCAAATTATTACAGTACTTTTGATAATTGAACACCTGCTACAACCAGATTCCAGGGAGGAAATGAAGGACGATCTTTGGAATCATTACCTAAGTAGACAGGAAAGCTCATTTATCAAAATACATTAACATCATACATATTATCAGAAAAAAGAGAAAAATCTCGGAATCTCCGAAACTCGGAAAAGGTCAAAATGGCTAACAGTTCCACCAGCAGCTGAAACAGGAAATAGGAGGACACTTAATGGTCTGCAAGATCACCTAACTCAACTGATTGACAAATGTCAAAAGTTGGCTAGACAACCATCTCCTGATTTAATAATTCTGAATACCAGAGTAAAAGCAGCTGTGGATAAGTATGAACAAATCAAACGCCATGCAGAGATTTATCTAACAGAAATGGCTAATGCAGATTTAACCCGAAGGGAACTTCAGGAAATTGTCGTTGAAATGACAATGTATGAAGATAAAATCCAAGATCAACTTGATCCTTTAATCAAACAAATATCTCAAGCAGGAACCCAATCCAATGTGAGCTCATCCACTCAACAGAGCAATGCAACTATCACACATATAGCCGCAGAGCTCCCAAAGGTACAATTACCATATTTTGAGGGCAAGGATGAAGACGATTGGGATACCTTCTGGAGACACTTTGATTCTATAATAAACTCCAAGACCTCTCTCAAAAAGGCGACAAAGTTTCAATATTTGCAAGGCCAGTTACGGGGAGAGGCAAGGCAGGTCATTGCTAATTTGTCATTAACAGATGATGATTACGACCATGCCTTACAGTTGTTACAAGATAACTACAGTGATAAGGAGACTGCAATTGCACGTCTCTCATACAAATTATTGGATTTACCCTCTCCAAATAAAAGTTATGAGTCACTACAATCATTTCGATTGTCTATAGAATCAATCATCAAAGCCCTCAGTACAAAAGTACCTGTAGGTGATGCAGAGTGGCTTATAAAGTTAATCATTCAAAGGAAACTTCCAAATGAGGTCATAGACAGCCTATGCACTCATTATAACACCAACATCTTATCACAAAGCCAAATCATTGATGGACTTCGAGCTTACGTACAAAGATTACGAAGCCGAGGAAAACTTAGATCTCAAGAAAAAATCCCCAAAAGTGAATCCACGGACAAAAAAAAATGTCCAGAATGGCAGTCAAAAATCAAGGCAACAAAACTCCTCTTCTGCAAAGTGGAAACAGAATAATGTTGGCTCTTATGCTATATCCCCCACAGTTAACAGAACTGTAGGAAACCAAGCTCCTAAGACAGATAAGACAAAAGGAGCTACAAGTGCCCCAAAATGTTTATTCTGTCAAGAAGCACATACCATTTATCAATGCACAGTTTATGAAGGCCGTGCCAGTCGAATCGATCGACTGAAATCTCTGAACAGGTGCATCCGTTGTCTACGGAAGCACGATACAAGTGAGTGTATCACTCAATTGCAGAACTGCCAATATTGTCATAAAAGTGTACATCACACAGCACTCTGTGGTGATATTAACCCTCAATCCAGATCACAGACTTCCAATAATCAACCTGCATCTCAGGCAAAGCCCAAAGATGATAATACCACAACAGCCGTACAATTCTGTACAGTAATGAGCAATGTCAACGACTTGGATACAGAAATTGTTACAGCAGCCATATTGCCTACTGCACAGCTAGAACTATGCAATCAAGGAATTTGTATTCCAACTAGAGGCTTTTTTGATCAAGGGTCACAGAAAACCTTTATCAGTAAAAAGATGGCAGAAGATTTACAACTTAAATCTTCAAAGCAAGTATCTACCTCCATATCAGGGTTTTTTACTAATTCTGGTCGTAGAACCTTTCCAGTAGTAAAACTCAATGTCTGTCTAGGTACATCCCAAAGGACAGTAGAAGCCATAGTAGTTGATAAAATTCCTACTGAAATGGAAGTGACTGGTCTGACAGCCACAATTAAATTCCTAAAAGAAAAAGGAATCCAATTAGCAGATCCTCTACTCGATTCTGACTACATAGGAGATATCTGAATCCTGATTGGAGCTGACTACTATCATCGATTCATTCTGGGATCAGAAGAATCTATGGGTATGAATATACTCAAATCAGCAGGAGGCATATTGATGACAGGACCTATACTAGATCTTGAACCTTCAACTCCTGAAAAATCACATCATACAGAAACTGTAATAGTGGCATGACTAGGCAAAGAACAGTCACCACTTAAAATCCCCCACATGATTGATGATGGATTAGAATCTGTACATCAATTGTGGGAACTTGATGCCATAGGAATAATTCCTGAACAACCAAGTCCTGATGATGTCTGTGCATACAATCAGTACTTAGAAACTGTATAGTACCATGATGGACAGTACTGGGTAAGGCTACCATGGAAAATAAACCATAAAACCTTACCTACCAATTATCACATGGCTTATAGTCAATTTAAATCGCAACTAGCAAAGCTAAGAAAAAGGCCTGAGCATTTAAAACTCTATCATGAGATTATTGCTCAACAATTAAAGAATAAATTCATCGAAGTCGTGAAACATGACAATACGCAAACAGGCCATTTTCTACCGCACATGGCTGTAATGAGAGAATAAAAAACAACTCCTTTACGGATAGTTTTTAATTGTAGCTCTAAATCTGGACCCCAAGGAACCAGTCTAAATGATTGTTTGCAAACAGGTCCAAGTCTAACTCAGAAATTGTATGACATACTGTTGAGGTTTAGACTTAACAAATATGCGTATTCAGCAGATATAAGTAAGGCCTTTCTCAGAGTTGGCTTGCAGGAAGAAGATAGAGACTTCACTAAGTTTCTATGGGTAGAGAACCCAGAAGATATCAATAGTCCTATAGTGACTTTCAGATTCTCATCAGTTCTTTTTGGCGCGACAAGCAGTCCATTTCTGTTGCAAGCAACTCTAGATACTCATCTGAAGAAATCATCAAGTCCCTGTAAGACTGAAATCAGTCAAAATCTATATGTAGATAATTTTCAAGGGACAGTTAACAGTACTACTGAACTGTTACAATTATATCAAGAGGCCAACAAGGAGCTACAAGGTGCCAACATGCCACTACAATCTTGGGCCTCTAATAATGCAACATTGAATAATCAAATAGCAAGAGATTACCCTGAATATCACGTACCAGAATCACAAAAGGTGTTAGGTATGGATTGGGATTTAATCTCGGACACAATATCGATCAAATCCGTGCCAGTAAATTACAACATCACTAAAAAAAGGGATTTGCTTTCACAAGTTGGCAAAGTATTCGACCCACTTGGTCTACTAAATCCTTTGACTATCAAGTGGCGTTTATTGGTGCAAGAAGCATGGAAAGCTAAGGTTGGTTGGGATGATCCACTACCAATCCAGTTACAAAAAGCTTGGATGGAAGTGGCTCAAGAACAAACTTTAGTTGAAAAGATAATCTTTCCGAGACACATAGTCGAGGAAAATGAAGAAGTATCACTACATGTATTCGCAGACTCGTCAGCCAAAGCTTTTGGAGCTTGTGCTTACTTAGTGACTTCTAATCAATCATATCTTATCACCTCTAAGGCCAGAGTCGCTCCATTAAAAAGAGGACTTTGCCTCAGATGGAACTAACAGCACTGCTAACTGGCACCCGCTTAGCAGTGCATATCAAACAAGTCTTGTCTACCATGAACATCAAAGATGTCATTATATGGTCTGACAATGAAGCTGTCTTACAATGGGTACGAAACGACAACTGTCCAACTCCATATGTAAAAAATCGCGTCTCGGAAATTAAAGAAATTTCCGCAGGCTTTCAATTGTTGCATGTACCAACAAAGGATAATCCAGCTGATCTCTTATCAAGAGGTATGACATATAAACAGTTTGCAAAGGCAGATATTTGGTTTCATGGGCCTCGATGGTTAGTGAATGGTAGTTGGCCTAAACAAAAGCCACACGTCATTACGATACAAACCATAACTACCACCAGGCAGCAAGCTCAAATATCAGTCTTGGATTGTACTCGTTACTCCTCGCTCATCAAATTAATCAATGTAACACAGAACGTGTTTCATTATCTCAGGAAAAAAGGTATAAAATACACTTTTCCTGATGCACTTATCTATTGGGTAAGACAAGCCCAGAGAGAAACTTATGGGAATAACTATGAAAATCTTCCGCATAAGTTAAAACACAATCTCGGTCTGTGGATAGACCAAGAAAATCACAACATTCTGCGTTGTGGAGGGAGACTTAAACACGCAGATATCAATCTAGATACCGTGCATCCATGGCTTTTACCAAAAAATCATTGGATCACAAGGTTGATTGTGTTGCATACACATCAACAAATCATCAAACATGGAGGAGTGTTAGACACACTCACACAAATCAGACAGCAGTACTGGATTCCTCAGGGAAGACAGTCAGTCAAATCAATCTTGAAGAATTGCATGATATGCCGAAGGTACGATGCAAGAACTTGCTCTTATCCAGGGCCACCACCCCTACCAAAGGAACGAGTGATCCATCTACAACCTTTCGAAACGACAGGAGTAGATTATACAGGAGCAATATATCTAACAGGGACTGCAGATAAGCAACCTATCAAGGCATACATCTGTCTGTTCACCTGTGCTACCACCAGGGCAGTACATCTAGAGGTAACACCCGATATGACTGCTCAATCATTTATTCAAGCTTTCCGCAGATTCGCAGCACGCCGATCATGCCCTAAGCTGATGATTTCAGATAACGGAGCAAACTTGGTAGCTGGAGAAGCATGTCTACGGGAAATCTGTTCCCATCCTGCAGTTACTTCCACACTGGAACAGCGTCATTGCAGATGGAAATTTATCCCTCCGAGAGCCCCATGGCACGGAGGATTTTATGAACGGTTAATAGGAACTGTAAAAAGATCCTTGAGAAAATCTCTACACCGTCAGAAAATCAATCTTCAAGAGCTCCAGACAGTAATCACGGAAATAGAATCAAGGGTGAATAACCGGCCGTTGACTTACTTGTCTGAGGATCCTACTCAACATGAGCCATTAAGTCCTGCCCACCTAATGTATGGAAGACTTCTGACTCCAGTACCATCTCTAGTGGATGATGAGATCAGAGATCCCTCATATGTGGGTCAGAGCGAGTTGGTTCAGGGGTATAAGCATCTGTCCAGCATAATCCAAAAATGGAATGATGTTTGGACAAAAGAATATCTTACATCTCTACGAGAACATCACTATGGGGCCAATGTCCCATATAATATAGCTAATCTCCAACCTGGCGATATTGTCTTGGTAGACAGTGATGGCCCTAGGGCTGACTGGCCATTAGGTAAAGTTGTCTCAGTCCATCCAGATAGTCAGGGGATTTTGAGAATAGTCAAAATCCTGTCTAAAGGAACAACTTCCCTGAAGACATTGGACAAACTCATCCACATGGAATCAGTGAGCGAGCTGCAGTTAGATCCTGAGAGACCTCAAGACACTCTAACTCCACAAGACCTACAGACTCCTAACAGACACAATCGTCCACAACGGACAGCAGCACAAAAGTGCAAGCAAAATTTGCACTTGTATTATCAATCCAATGGAGAGTAAATAAATACATATGGTTACTATTGTCCTAAGTATTGGACTCTTGTGCCAGTTCTCTCCCTCTGGAAGATGTGGGAAATTTTTACCCACCATATCTAATAATCATCTAAGAAATGTATAATTTCTATATCATTTCTATATCATATCAAAATCATATCTAAATCGTATCAAAATCATATTAGAATCATTAAAGATTCATTTTATAGCTTGATCCTGGATGACAATGGCACCATGAACACGTATGCAACAGGGGCCCTTTTGATGCCTACGTGACTTTGTACATGATCTCTCAAGGATCCAGAAGCTTCTAGAAGGATTTGTTAATTAAAAAGCTATTGGAACATTGATCGCTTCCGGTAGAGATTAAAATCGAATCCTTAATAAGATTCAGTGGTACTTTCAAATACTACTTATAATCTTTAAATCTTATATCTAATTATATTATAATCACATCTTATTTCAATAATAAGTCTAGACTGTAAAAATAATCAATCAATATTCATAGAAGGCTACCGTGCACAGAGAGCATGGCAGGGCGATGGGGGGAGTGAAGCGCCCACCAACAAAGCCCGGCGGCACTCCGCGTTTGTTTACAAATGAGTGAACAAGTGACTGATCCTTAGCGAACATTACCAGCTCAAGGACACCTTATTTCACATTTTTATCGCCAGTGAATACTCTCTAGAACTGGGGGAGTACCTGGACAATATCTACAAGGAAAATCCTAGAACATTTACATAAAATAAGAGTGTATAATGGAGATCACAGTGACACGGTTTCCTCCACCTTCATTCTTTATCTTTATCAACTCATTCTTCTGCAACAGCAGGGACAATCACGTAGCAACGCTACCAGATCATCATACAGCAACGCTGTAGCAAAATACCGTGCCTAAACTCAACAAGAGAGAGTTAATCAGTCTGGCAAACTTGTCAGACAGGCACCCCGACTGGCAGAGAAGTATATTGAAGGTTATTTGGTATATGATTGGCCAATTGTATGCTTGTGTAGCTTTAATATCCTATAAATCTGTCTGTTGGTTAAAAAGCGAGGCTAAGCCTCACATATCAGTAAGTTTATTAAAATTGTAGTGTAGCTGTGAATCTTATCCAAGCACTGAACCTCATGAGTGTCCATTGTGTCAGAAAGAATTCAGCCTCAATAAGTAAAAACCTCACAAGTGTCCACAGTGTTGGAAAAGATTCAGTCAAGCTAACTGTATAAATTGAATATGTCTGCATATAAATTTGAATATAAAAATTAAGTTATCAATTGCTTGCTTAGTTATTTTTAAGTTATCATATAAGTTCATTTAATTGAATATAATTTCTAGTACTTAACAGTATTTAGACTACATTTAAGGTCATTTATTATACTTTTACAATTTAATTTGTTGTTTATAGTATAAGAATCTATTGGCTGTAAGTTATGGTGCTAGGTTAGACTATGTATGTTTAAATCTCTGATTTAAAGAGAGCCAGTGTTCAGTCAGATAACTGAATTTATTAAATCTTATCCTTGTATAAAATACAAGCTGATGTGAGATCCCTGTCTACAGGTGGACTGGAACTTCTATCAACAAGTCATTCACCCCACCTGTCCCTTACAGCCCACAGTCTGTCATTAGGAAAAGAGGAATTAGGATTTACAACCCTAGCTAGAGATTTTAATTGAATTAATTTGCAGACAGTAAATTTTTAATTTAGTTCAGTACAAGTCCCTGGTAGTCTCCTCTTATATCAATCCCAGCAGGTTTTTCCCACATTAATGGTCCTTCGAACCTAGATATTAATTGGTCCTTTATACCTAGATATTTATGATCATTCGTTTACCGAATATTTCAATGCCAAATACATAAGAAACTTCTTGATTTTGCATTGGAATAATTCTTACATATTCTTGCCTAACCTAGCTATCAGCCAATATTTATCATAGCTATATATCTAAGTAAACAAATAGTTTGCAGTGGCTTAAGCCACCATATCCATTAACTAGTAAGCATTCATAACAAACTGATACTGTTCAGTGTTAAGAAACCACAGTACTTAATTATATCAGTGTCACAGACACTGCACTGCATCTTAATCATAAAATACCATTACCTACCTCATTGTGGTAACATTACATATATATTTAAGTGTATTATCTAGTATTATCTCTAATTCACTGATTTTCAGAGCTGCTCATTACATAATATTCTTTAAAAAAGTGTTATCATCACTGTAAGAGCATTTCATTACAATCTAACCCCATAATCAACTGTATCAAACCCTATTACAGGTAAAACCAGTAGACATTCTACTGTATTTTATCAAACAATTATTATGGTAACAGATTTTGTAATAACTTTGCAAAAATAGTGCCATTTACTATTTTTAAAAAATTATTACAGGATTTACCAACTTGGTGCATTCGTGCATTCTGGTCACAAATCAAATTATTACAGTACTTTTGATAATTGAACACCTGCTACAACCAGATTCCAGGGAGGAAATGAAGGACGATCTTTGGAATCATTACCTAAGTAGACAGGAAAGCTCATTTATCAAAATACATTAACATCAAACATATTCATCAGAAAAAAGAGAAAAATCTCGGAATCTCCGAAACTCGGAAAAGGTCAAAATGGCTAACAGTATTCCACCAGCAGCTGAAACAGGAAATAGGAGGACACTTAATGGTCTGCAAGATCACCTAACTCAACTGATTGACAAATGTCAAAAGTTGGCTAGACAACCATCTCCTGATTTAATAATTCTGAATACCAGAGTAAAAGCAGCTGTGGATAAGTATGAACAAATCAAACGCCATGCAGAGATTTATCTAACAGAAATGGCTAATGCAGATTTAACCCGAAGGGAACTTCAGGAAATTGTCGTTGAAATGACAATGTATGAAGATAAAATCCAAGATCAACTTGATCCTTTAATCAAACAAATATCTCAAGCAGGAACCCAATCCAATGTGAGCTCATCCACTCAACAGAGCAATGCAACTATAACACATATAGCCGCAGAGCTCCCAAAGGTACAATTACCATATTTTGAGGGCAAGGATGAAGACAATTGGGATACCTTCTGGAGACACTTTGATTCTATAATAAACTCCAAGACCTCTCTCAAAAAGGCGACAAAGTTTCAATATTTGCAAGGCCAGTTACGGGGAGAGGCAAGGCAGGTCATTGCTAATTTGTCATTAACAGATGATGATTACGACCATGCCTTACAGTTGTTACAAGATAACTACAGTGATAAGGAGACTGCAATTGCACGTCTCTCATACAAATTATTGGATTTACCCTCTCCAAATAAAAGTTAAGAGTCACTACAATCATTTCGATTGTCTATAGAATCAATCATCAATGCCCTCAGTACAAAAGTACCTGTAGGAGATGCAGAGTGGCTTATAAAGTTAATCATTCAAAGGAAACTTCCAAATGAGGTCATAGACAGCCTATGCACTCATTATAACACCAACATCTTATCACAAAGCCAAATCATTGATGGACTTCGAGCTTACGTACAAAGATTACGAAGCCGAGGAAAACTTAGATCTCAAGAAAAAATCCCCAAAAGTGAATCCACGGACAAAAGCAAAAATGTCCAGAATGGCGGTCAAAAATCAAGGCAACAAAACTCCTCTTCTGCAAAGTGGAAACAGAATAATGTTGGCTCTTATGCTATATCCCCCACAGTTAACAGAACTGTAGGAAACCAAGCTCCTAAGACAGATAAGACAAAAGGAGCTACAAGTGCCCCAAAATGTTTATTCTGTCAAGAAGCACATACCATTTATCAATGCACAGTTTATGAAGGCCGTGCCAGTCGAATCGATCGACTGAAATCTCTGAACAGGTGCATCCGTTGTCTACGGAAGCACGATACAAGTGAGTGTATCACTCAATTGCAGAACTGCCAATATTGTCATAAAAGTGTACATCACACAGCACTCTGTGGTGATATTAACCCTCAATCCAGATCACAGACTTCCAATAATCAACCTGCATCTCAGGCAAAGCCCAAAGATGATAATACCACAACAGCCGTACAATTCTGTACAGTAATGAGCAATGTCAACGACTTGGATACAGAAATTGTTACAGCAGCCATATTGCCTACTGCACAGCTAGAACTATGCAATCAAGGAATTTGTATTCCAACTAGAGGCTTTTTTGATCAAGGGTCACAGAAAACCTTTATCAGTAAAAAGATGGCAGAAGATTTACAACTTAAATCTTCAAAGCAAGTATCTACCTCCATATCAGGGTTTTTTACTAATTCTGGTCGTAGAACCTTTCCAGTAGTAAAACTCAATGTCTGTCTAGGTACATCCCAAAGGACAGTAGAAGCCATAGTAGTTGATAAAATTCCTACTGAAATGGAAGTGACTGGTCTGACAGCCACAATTAAATTCCTAAAAGAAAAAGGAATCCAATTAGCAGATCCTCTACTCGATTCTGACTACATAGGAGATATCTGAATCCTGATTGGAGCTGACTACTATCATCGATTCATTCTGGGATCAGAAGAATCTATGGGTATGAATATACTCAAATCAGCAGGAGGCATATTGATGACAGGACCTATACTAGATCTTGAACCTTCAACTCCTGAAAAATCACATCATACAGAAACTGTAATAGTGGCATGACTAGGCAAAGAACAGTCACCACTTAAAATCCCCCACATGATTGATGATGGATTAGAATCTGTACATCAATTGTGGGAACTTGATGCCATAGGAATAATTCCTGAACAACCAAGTCCTGATGATGTCTGTGCATACAATCAGTACTTAGAAACTGTATAGTACCATGATGGACAGTACTGGGTAAGGCTACCATGGAAAATAAACCATAAAACCTTACCTACCAATTATCACATGGCTTATAGTCAATTTAAATCGCAACTAGCAAAGCTAAGAAAAAGGCCTGAGCATTTAAAACTCTATCATGAGATTATTGCTCAACAATTAAAGAATAAATTCATCGAAGTCGTGAAACATGACAATACGCAAACAGGCCATTTTCTACCGCACATGGCTGTAATGAGAGAATAAAAAACAACTCCTTTACGGATAGCTTTTAATTGTAGCTCTAAATCTGGACCCCAAGGAACCAGTCTAAATGATTGTTTGCAAACAGGTCCAAGTCTAACTCAGAAATTGTATGACATACTGTTGAGGTTTAGACTTAACAAATATGCGTATTCAGCAGATATAAGTAAGGCCTTTCTCAGAGTTGGCTTGCAGGAAGAAGATAGAGACTTCACTAAGTTTCTATGGGTAGAGAACCCAGAAGATATCAATAGTCCTATAGTGACTTTCAGATTCTCATCAGTTCTTTTTGGCGCGACAAGCAGTCCATTTCTGTTGCAAGCAACTCTAGATACTCATCTGAAGAAATCATCAAGTCCCTGTAAGACTGAAATCAGTCAAAATCTATATGTAGATAATTTTCAAGGGACAGTTAACAGTACTACTGAACTGTTACAATTATATCAAGAGGCCAACAAGGAGCTACAAGGTGCCAACATGCCACTACAATCTTGGGCCTCTAATAATGCAACATTGAATAATCAAATAGCAAGAGATTACCCTGAATATCACGTACCAGAATCACAAAAGGTGTTAGGTATGGATTGGGATTTAATCTCGGACACAATATCGATCAAATCCGTGCCAGTAAATTACAACATCACTAAAAAAAGGGATTTGCTTTCACAAGTTGGCAAAGTATTCGACCCACTTGGTCTACTAAATCCTTTGACTATCAAGTGGCGTTTATTGGTGCAAGAAGCATGGAAAGCTAAGGTTGGTTGGGATGATCCACTACCAATCCAGTTACAAAAAGCTTGGATGGAAGTGGCTCAAGAACAAACTTTAGTTGAAAAGATAATCTTTCCGAGACACATAGTCGAGGAAAATGAAGAAGTATCACTACATGTATTCGCAGACTCGTCAGCCAAAGCTTTTGGAGCTTGTGCTTACTTAGTGACTTCTAATCAATCATATCTTATCACCTCTAAGGCCAGAGTCGCTCCATTAAAAAAGAGGACTTTGCCTCAGATGGAACTAACAGCACTGCTAACTGGCACCCGCTTAGCAGTGCATATCAAACAAGTCTTGTCTACCATGAACATCAAAGATGTCATTATATGGTCTGACAATGAAGCTGTCTTACAATGGGTACGAAACGACAACTGTCCAACTCCATATGTAAAAAATCGCGTCTCGGAAATTAAAGAAATTTCCGCAGGCTTTCAATTGTTGCATGTACCAACAAAGGATAATCCAGCTGATCTCTTATCAAGAGGTATGACATATAAACAGTTTGCAAAGGCAGATATTTGGTTTCATGGGCCTCGATGGTTAGTGAATGGTAGTTGGCCTAAACAAAAGCCACACGTCATTACGATACAAACCATAACTACCACCAGGCAGCAAGCTCAAATATCAGTCTTGGATTGTACTCGTTACTCCTCGCTCATCAAATTAATCAATGTAACACAGAACGTGTTTCATTATCTCAGGAAAAAAGGTATAAAATACACTTTTCCTGATGCACTTATCTATTGGGTAAGACAAGCCCAGAGAGAAACTTATGGGAATAACTATGAAAATCTTCCGCATAAGTTAAAACACAATCTCGGTCTGTGGATAGACCAAGAAAATCACAACATTCTGCGTTGTGGAGGGAGACTTAAACACGCAGATATCAATCTAGATACCGTGCATCCATGGCTTTTACCAAAAAATCATTGGATCACAAGGTTGATTGTGTTGCATACACATCAACAAATCATCAAACATGGAGGAGTGTTAGACACACTCACACAAATCAGACAGCAGTACTGGATTCCTCAGGGAAGACAGTCAGTCAAATCAATCTTGAAGAATTGCATGATATGCCGAAGGTACGATGCAAGAACTTGCTCTTATCCAGGGCCACCACCCCTACCAAAGGAACGAGTGATCCATCTACAACCTTTCGAAACGACAGGAGTAGATTATACAGGAGCAATATATCTAACAGGGACTGCAGATAAGCAACCTATCAAGGCATACATCTGTCTGTTCACCTGTGCTACCACCAGGGCAGTACATCTAGAGGTAACACCCGATATGACTGCTCAATCATTTATTCAAGCTTTCCGCAGATTCGCAGCACGCCGATCATGCCCTAAGCTGATGATTTCAGATAACGGAGCAAACTTGGTAGCTGGAGAAGCATGTCTACGGGAAATCTGTTCCCATCCTGCAGTTACTTCCACACTGGAACAGCGTCATTGCAGATGGAAATTTATCCCTCCGAGAGCCCCATGGCACGGAGGATTTTATGAACGGTTAATAGGAACTGTAAAAAGATCCTTGAGAAAATCTCTACACCGTCAGAAAATCAATCTTCAAGAGCTCCAGACAGTAATCACGGAAATAGAATCAAGGGTGAATAACCGGCCGTTGACTTACTTGTCTGAGGATCCTACTCAACATGAGCCATTAAGTCCTGCCCACCTAATGTATGGAAGACTTCTGACTCCAGTACCATCTCTAGTGGATGATGAGATCAGAGATCCCTCATATGTGGGTCAGAGCGAGTTGGTTCAGGGGTATAAGCATCTGTCCAGCATAATCCAAAAATGGAATGATGTTTGGACAAAAGAATATCTTACATCTCTACGAGAACATCACTATGGGGCCAATGTCCCATATAATATAGCTAATCTCCAACCTGGCGATATTGTCTTGGTAGACAGTGATGGCCCTAGGGCTGACTGGCCATTAGGTAAAGTTGTCTCAGTCCATCCAGATAGTCAGGGGATTTTGAGAATAGTCAAAATCCTGTCTAAAGGAACAACTTCCCTGAAGACATTGGACAAACTCATCCACATGGAATCAGTGAGCGAGCTGCAGTTAGATCCTGAGAGACCTCAAGACACTCTAACTCCACAAGACCTACAGACTCCTAACAGACACAATCGTCCACAACGGACAGCAGCACAAAAGTGCAAGCAAAATTTGCACTTGTATTATCAATCCAATGGAGAGTAAATAAATACATATGGTTACTATTGTCCTAAGTATTGGACTCTTGTGCCAGTTCTCTCCCTCTGGAAGATGTGGGAAATTTTTACCCACCATATCTAATAATCATCTAAGAAATGTATAATTTCTATATCATTTCTATATCATATCAAAATCATATCTAAATCGTATCAAAATCATATTAGAATCATTAAAGATTCATTTTATAGCTTGATCCTGGATGACAATGGCACCATGAACACGTATGCAACAGGGGCCCTTTTGATGCCTACGTGACTTTGTACATGATCTCTCAAGGATCCAGAAGCTTCTAGAAGGATTTGTTAATTAAAAAGCTATTGGAACATTGATCGCTTCCGGTAGAGATTAAAATCGAATCCTTAATAAGATTCAGTGGTACTTTCAAATACTACTTATAATCTTTAAATCTTATATCTAATTATATTATAATCACATCTTATTTCAATAATAAGTCTAGACTGTAAAAATAATCAATCAATATTCATAGAAGGCTACCGTGCACAGAGAGCATGGCAGGGCGATGGGGGGAGTGAAGCGCCCACCAACAAAGCCCGGCGGCACTCCGCGTTTGTTTACAAATGAGTGAACAAGTGACTGATCCTTAGCGAACATTACCAGCTCAAGGACACCTTATTTCACATTTTTATCGCCAGTGAATACTCTCTAGAACTGGGGGAGTACCTGGACAATATCTACAAGGAAAATCCTAGAACATTTACATAAAATAAGAGTGTATAATGGAGATCACAGTGACACGGTTTCCTCCACCTTCATTCTTTATCTTTATCAACTCATTCTTCTGCAACAGCAGGGACAATCACGTAGCAACGCTACCAGATCATCATACAGCAACGCTGTAGCAAAATACCGTGCCTAAACTCAACAAGAGAGAGTTAATCAGTCTGGCAAACTTGTCAGACAGGCACCCCGACTGGCAGAGAAGTATATTGAAGGTTATTTGGTATATGATTGGCCAATTGTATGCTTGTGTAGCTTTAATATCCTATAAATCTGTCTGTTGGTTAAAAAGCGAGGCTAAGCCTCACATATCAGTAAGTTTATTAAAATTGTAGTGTAGCTGTGAATCTTATCCAAGCACTGAACCTCATGAGTGTCCATTGTGTCAGAAAGAATTCAGCCTCAATAAGTAAAAACCTCACAAGTGTCCACAGTGTTGGAAAAGATTCAGTCAAGCTAACTGTATAAATTGAATATGTCTGCATATAAATTTGAATATAAAAATTAAGTTATCAATTGCTTGCTTAGTTATTTTTAAGTTATCATATAAGTTCATTTAATTGAATATAATTTCTAGTACTTACTTAACAGTATTTAGACTACATTTAAGGTCATTTATTATACTTTTACAATTTAATTTGTTGTTTATAGTATAAGAATCTATTGGCTGTAAGTTATGGTGCTAGGTTAGACTATGTATGTTTAAATTTCTGATTTAAACAGAGCCAGTGTTCAGTCAGATAACTGAATTTATTAAATCTTACCCTTGTATAAAATACAAGCTGATGTGAGATCCCTGTCTACAGGTGGACTGGAACTTCTATCAACAAGTCATTCACCCCACCTGTCCCTTACAGCCCACAGTCTGTCATTAGGAAAAGAGGAATTAGGATTTACAACCCTAGCTAGAGATTTTAATTGAATTAATTTGCAGACAGTAAATTTTTAATTTAGTTCAGTACAAGTTCCTGGTAGTCTCCTCTTATATCAATCCCAGCAGGTTTTTCCCACACAAGGATCCTGGCCTGACACTCGAATAATCCTGACCACTTGGGAACGATAGAGTACACAAGAATAAGGTGGGACACACCCAATACTAACACCTCAACACGGAAGACGAACGGGGGGAGGAGTACTGAATAATTAAGGACACTAGGTCACTAGGGCAAAGGGGGACGGTAGGCCCAATATCACTAAGGCAAGGAACCATTAATACACATTTAATAACACTTAACAATATGACTTTTTTTGAAATAGTTAAATAAGACACTCCCTAACTATATTCCCTACAAGAGGCCATGAGTACTGAATGAGGTGCTTTAGTACGAGAGAGCCGTACTTACTCGTATGTTGTTCCACAGTATTCCTGGAGATGATGTTCCTTCCCCGGGTCCACACACACCGTCCTCCTGGGCTGTGCCCACTCTACTGTTTTTCGCATGATCTCTTGCTCCCCAGTTGAACATGAGGGTTTTGCATTTGATGTTTAGGGGTTAATCTCTGAAGATTATCATGACGGCATCAACTCTGATCTTCTCGTGACCCGGTGACTGCTGACCTGTCTTCCTGGTTAAATGGTACCGAGGTGTAACTTTTTCCATTCTCTGCTGCCGCCTGACTGGCGCCTGTGGTTTGTTCATCCTCCACGTGGCTTGTTCATGCTGTTATGATGTTCATGTTCTATGTACTGCTCTCTTGTTACATATCCCCCAATGTCCCGGTTTAAGAAAAACCGTGGGCGAGGAACTCGAACATGGCTTTTCTTATCCCAGACCATAAAGGAACTAGCACCTGCCTCGAAAAAAATAGCTACCCTATCTAAATATACACACACCTCACAGTCGAGAAATATTTATAAAAAAACCCTGGTAACTTATCGTTGAGTTAACTCAAAATCCAGGCTGACCATACCTGCATAGCAGCCC
Organism: Procambarus clarkii; assembly: GCF_040958095.1. Classification (NCBI taxonomy): domain Eukaryota; kingdom Metazoa; phylum Arthropoda; class Malacostraca; order Decapoda; family Cambaridae; genus Procambarus; species Procambarus clarkii. Next base: position 20,055,868 of record NC_091222.1, on the reverse strand, counting down.
ATCTATCCTCTCAGACGACAAATCAACATTAATTTGAAAAAAAATAACACAATTTATGATAAACAATTAAATTTATACTGGAACCATCTTTCCGCTGGTTCCCCAGTTCACTAGAGTCTACACAAAATTGTCATTCATAACATATTTTCTCTGTAACGGTGAACACCAAGTTTTCTGAACTTAAAAAAATTACATATATTGTATATACAAATTAACAAAGTCTTTATTCCCGACGCCCCCTCCCCTTCCGGCCCGTTGGCGTCGTGAGGGGGCTTGGTGGACGGCTGCCGGAGTGTGATGCTCCGTTGGGCAGTCCTCTGTCCTTTTCTGGCCTTGCACTCCTGCTGCTGTCTTCTCCAATTGTGCCGGATCGCTTTTCCTTTTCCTTATGTTTTGTTTTTCTCCCCCCTCTTCTATCTGCTTGTCGTTTCCTGCCGACCTTTTGCTTGTTTTGGATTCTTTCTTTGGACTTCTTCTATTTTGACGCCCGGGTGCTTGAGGAGGCATACTCTTGCACCCGTAGAACTGTAGTACCCGACGTCTCGAGCGAGGGGAACCTTTTATTGTCAATCCCCCTTTCGTCGCTGAACCCGATCTCGACGGACTGACGGTTCTTAAGGTGGCGTTTGTGGGGCGTATACTCACGACGCACCCCTAGGGGGCCCCGGCATGATCAGCGATAGCTTCCTGTTGGGTGTCCTGCCTCTAATTGTGGCTCCATGGTGGGTATGGGGGCACATTCGTGGATGAATTTGTCACTTTTCGTCTCTATGTCGTTGAATGTTTCCGTTGTACCCTCTCAGGCTCGTGGGGTGGGCGACCAAGCCCCCGAGTCGGCCTGTATTGGAAGACCAGGCTCTGTAGCTCCCGCTGCGTTGGGCCCCGACCTTGCTCCTCCTTTGACCGTCCTGACTTCTTCCCCCAGCTCCCCTCCCTCCTCTGAGGTTGGGTCGAGCCTCCAGCCCCCGGTGGTGACCACTTCGTCCCCTGGTGTGGCTAAGTCTTTCGTTGTGACTACTGCGCCTTTTGACCCCTCTCTCTCTAGGGGTTCTCAACGCCGTTCGCGCCCCAACCGCACTCGCTCGATTCCTTCCCGTGCTGATGCGTATCAGGCCTTGTTTGGTCCTGCTTCATGGGCCAAATACTTTGATCTCCTCCCTCTTGATTCTGCGCCTCCTGACGATTTCTCCCTCCATCGGCATCTTGTAGATTCCGTGGATGCGTGTGTTACTTTCAACCCCACTCGTCTCGGTACACGTGTCGTTGCTGCTCCTTCTCAGGATGCGGCTTCCCGCTTGGCTGCCTTATCTTGCCTTGGCGAGATCCCTGTTCGGGTCTCCAAGAACGTTCAGATGAATTCCAGTGTTGACACTATTCTCCTCCCACCCCATGTTGCAACCGGTGTTCGGAATCTGCAGGATTGCCACGATGATATTCGGCATATCCTTGATGCCCAAGGCCATTCTGTCCTCCAGGTTGACTCGTTTACTCGTCCCCCTCGTGGTCGTCGCCGTCAACCCCTTCGCGTTGTGAAGATCACCTTTGATGGTAGGACCCTTCCATCCTCTGTCATTCTTGCTGGTGCTAGGTGCTCTGTCCAGGAGTATATTCCTTCTCCTCGACTTTGTAATAAGTGCTGGAGGTTTGGGCATGGTGCCCTCCGCTGTTCTGGGACTGTCTCTCTCTGTCCTTTGTGTGGGAGTGAAGGTCACTCTAAGTCGGAGTGCACTTCTCCCCAAGCTCGCTGCCTCAACTGCGGTGAGGCCCATCCTACGTTCTCCCGTGCCTGTGTCCATTACAAGCTTGAGGCGGCCGTCCTTAACCTGAAGCACCGGGAGCGTTTGTCTTTTCCTGAGGCGAGGCGCCAGGTTCGCCGGCTCCCGCCTTATACTAACATCTCTTATGCTCGCGTGTTGCGCTCTTCCTCTCCTCGTCCTTCCCCCCTTCCTCAGACTCTCAACCGTTTCCGGGCCTTGGACCCTGATACGCCCACTGCCCCCTCCTCTGTTCCTTTGAGTTCTTTCCCGAGGGGTCCCCCTCCTGGTCCTCTGTCTGGGGTTCCCCTTCTTTCAACCCGGTCTGTCATGTCTCCTGTGTCTTCTTCCTCGTCCCCCTCCGATCCTCCTTCCCATCCTCTTCCTCCATCTATCGGCTCTCCCCGCCGCCTGTCGGTGCAGGCGGATGTCCATCGCTCTCCTAACGGCCGTCGTGTGTGCTCTCGTTCGGCTTCTCCTGTTGAGACACTGGAATCCGTTGCCCGGTACGTAGTTGCTGGGACACCTGTCTCTTTAAGTCAGAAGCGTAAGCCTGGCTCCTCTCCTTCCTCTTCCCCGGCGGGTAAGAAGGCTTCGCTTTCTTCCTTAGCTCCTACTTCTGGCTCTGTTGCTCCTTCCCCTCCCGTTTCAGTGGTTGCGCCCCCTGTTCCTGCTATGGAGGTTTCTTTGGCCCCTGCTTCCCTTTCGGTTGCTGCTCTTGCTGGGGTGCGCTCCCCTCTTTCTACTCCCCCTCTTCCTACTCCCCCTCTTCCTACTGCTGTCCTTGACTGCTCCTCTCCATTGTCTCCTCCTCTTCCTCCTCCTCCTCCGGACCCCGCCCGCCCACCTCTGATCTGTTCTCCCGTTTCCTTCCCTCCGTCTTTGCTCAGTTTACCCATGCCCCCTAACCCTGACTTTGCTGACCCTGATCCCGACCCTGATATTCTTTAACGTGCTCTGTTGCTCTTTCGCCTTTGTTTCTTCCTTGTTCTCTGTTTTTGTCCTTTCTCTTCTCGTCGTTGTCCATTCTTCAATGGAACGTTCGAGGTTATTACGCCAATTTCCTCGAACTCCAACTTCTGATTTCGCGGTTTTCGCCCCTTTGTGTCTGTCTCCAGGAGCCAATGCTTGGTGCTCGTCCTGGTCGTTTTCGTGGCTATTCCTTTCTCTCCCCCCCCCCCAGCCATTGCTGGGGCTTCTAATTCTTCTGCTCTCTTGATTCGTGCAGATGTTCCCTTTGTTCCTTTACTTTTTCCTTCGCCTCTCCATTGTTCTGCTGCTCGTATCTTTGTGGGGAAATGGTACACAGTTTGTTCCATTTATCTCCCCCCGAGTGTCCCGCTCTCTCTTCCTGATTTGAAACACCTCCTAGACTCCTTGCCGGAGCCTGTGCTCCTGCTGGGTGACTTCAATTGTCGTCATTCTCTTTGGGGTGACGTTCTGACGAATACCCGGGGTCGCCTCCTTGAGCCGTTTCTCCTATCTTCTTCCCTGTCTCTTCTGAATTCTGGTGAGCCCACTCATTTGGACTCTCGGACTCGCGCCCTTTCTTGTCTTGATCTTTCTCTCTGCTCTTCTTCTCTTTACTTGGATTTCACGTGGCAGGTTCTTGATGACCTCCATGGAAGTGATCATTTCCCCATCCTTGTTTCCTTTTTCTCTTTTTGCCCTTCCCTCTCTTTCCCTAGGTGGCAGTTTGCTAAGGCAGACTGGGCCCTATTTACCCTCAGTGCTGCTCTCTCTGACCTCTCCCTTCTGCCTCTCTCTCGCGCTCTCCTCCTTTTTCATGACACTGTCTTCAACGCTGCCCTCCGCTCTATTCCTCGCTCTTCCTCTCGGGGTCCACGGAAGTGCGTTCCCTGGTGAAATGCGGACTGTGCTCGGGCTGTCCGCTGTAAGCGTGCAGCCTGGAAGAGGCACCGCCGTAGGCAGACGACCGATTCTTTTCTTTTCTTTCGGAAAGCGAGTGCGGTGGCCCGTAGGGCCATCCGTACGGCTAAACGTGAATGTTGGGCATCTTATGTGTCAACAATTACGTCCGAAACCCCTCTGGCCCAGATCTGGAAGCGTATCCGCAAGATAGCGGGTAAGTTCGTTCCCGATGTTTCACCGGTCCTTCACCTCCATGATACTCTTGTGGCGGACCCGTTGCAGGTCGTTTCCGAACTGGGTTCCCACTTTTCTTCTGTTAGCTCTGGTCTTCATCTTCCCCAATCTTTCCTTCTTCGTAAACCTGTCCTTGAGTCTCGTCCTTTAGATTTCTGCACTCATCTTCAGCTTCCCTATAATGATCCCTTCTCTCTCTCTGAACTTCGTTCTGCTCTGGCCCTCTGCGGTTCTACGGCGGCGGGCTCCGATGGTATTCATTATGAGATGCTTCGCCATCTCCCTCCGAGCACGTCTCAGTATTTACTGAGTCTGTATAATCGGATCTGGGAGTCGTCGTCAGTCCCTGAGGACTGGCTCGATGCCGTTGTCCTCCCTGTTCGCAAACCGGGGTCTCTGGGTACTTCCCCTAAGGACTTTCGCCCTATTGCTCTCACAAGTTGTGTCTGCAAACTTTTTGAACGTATGGTTAATGTTCGTCTGATGTGGTTCCTGGAACACCATCACCTCCTCTCCCCTTCTCAATTTGGTTTCCGCAAGTGCCGCAGCACGACAGATGTCCTGGTGAACTTGGAGGTCTATATTCGTACTGCTTTTGCTGCGAAGACCTCCGTTGTTGCCGTCCTTTTTGACCTGGAAAAGGCTTACGACACCACTTGGCGTTATCATATCCTATCTCAACTTCATTCTTTTGGCCTTCGTGGTCATCTCCCTCTCTTTCTCCGCAGCTTCCTCTCTCGTCGTTCCTTTCGGGTGCGCCTTGGTACCGCTCTCTCTCCCTCTTTTCAGCAATATGAAGGTGTGCCCCAGGGTAGTGTTCTGAGCACTACTCTTTTTCTGGTTGCCCTCAATGGTCTTCTTTCCTCTCTTCCTTCTGGTGTCTTCTCCGCTCTCTATGTCGATGATCTTACCCTTTGTTGTCAGGGTGATGATTCGCCTCTCCTTCAACGCCGGCTTCAACTTGCAATTGATGCCGTGTCGTCTTGGGCCACTGATCATGGCTTCAAGTTCTCTACTTCTAAGACTTGTGCCATGACATTTACGCGGAAACGGGTTGTTCTTCGTCCCTCTTTGTCACTTTATGGTCATCCCCTTGAATACAAAGATTCCGCGAAGCTTTTGGGGTTATTCCTTGACACTCGTTTGTCTTGGTCTCCCCATATCTCTTACCTCCGTGTTGAGTGCTCTAAGGCCCTTACCCTCCTTCGGGTCTTATCCCATACTTCTTGGGGGGCAGATAGGCGCACTCTCCTTGCTTTACATTCTTCTCTCGTCCTGTCTAAGCTCGATTATGGTTGCCCTGCTTACTCGTCTGCTTCTCCTTCTACTCTTCGCCGTCTTGATGCTTTGCACCATACTGGGTTGCGTCTCAGTTCTGGTGCCTTTCATTCGACTCCCATCCTTAGCTTGTATGTTGACACTGGCTTCCTGTCTCTCCAGGACCGCCGTGATCGCTACTGTCTTCGCTATCTTGCGCGGTCCTTGCAACATCCTTCCTCTCGCCTCTGTCGTGCTTTAACTTTTACCCCTCCTGCGGTTCCTGTTCCTCTTCACCACCTCCCTCTTTCTGTCCGGTTATCTCGCCTACAGGATTCTCTTTCCGTTCGTATTTCTGATGTTTCTCCTCGTGTTGTTCCTTCTTTGCCCCCGTGGAGGGTCCCTCTTCCGCGGTTTTGTACATCCTTGACCAGTATCACTAAAGCTTTTACCCCTCCTACGGTTCTAAAACGCCTTTTCCTCGAGCACTTTTCTTCTCACTCCCGCTCCGTTTCTGTCTTCACCGATGGGTCCAAGTCAGCGGACGGTGTTGGCTACTCTGTTGTTTTTCCTGATCGCACTTATATGTGTCGCTTGCCTCCGGAGACTAGCATCTTTACAGCGGAACTTTATGCTATTCTCTATGCTCTTCGTCTCCTGCTTTCTCGTTGTCAGTCTTCCTTTGTGGTTGTTGTTGATTCTCGTAGTGCCCTCATGGCTCTCGGGTCCTTTAATCCGGTTCATCCAGTAGTTGTCGAGATCCAGCATTGGCTGTTTCTCGTTCACAGTAAATTTAAGTCGGTTGAGTTTTGTTGGGTTCCCAGCCATATTGGTGTGTCTTTAAATGAGCGTGCGGATGCTGCTGCCAAGGAAGCTGTCCGCTCTTGTCCCATCTCTTGCAAAGGCATTCCGTATTCTGACTTACCCGGTTATCCATTCCACAGTCCTTACTTGTTGGCAGGCTTCTTGGTTGTCTGTTACTGGTAACAAGCTACGTACTCTTAAATGTTGTTTCCTCGTGGCCGTCCTCCTTCCACCGTAACCGGCGGTGGGAAACAGCTCTGGCGAGGTTGCGTATTGGCCATACTCGCTTAACCCATGGTCACTTGATGGAGCGCCGCCCTGCTCCTTATTGTCCTAGTTGCATTGTCCCTCTTACGGTCGTGCATGTCCTTCTTGAATGTCCTGACTTCCAGGACGAGCGTGTGTCTTGCTTTCCGACCGCCCCTCGCGGTCACCTGTCCCTCGATAGCATTCTTGGTGACTCGGATACTTTTGATATCGTTCGCCTTATGCGTTTTTGTTCTCGTATTGGCATCCTTGGTGATATTTAGCGCCCTCTGATTATTTTGCGTACTTGATGGTGCTACATAGCCTTCCCGGTTTGGTGCCTTCTTTTGATAATTACTTACTTACTTAATCATACATCGTTAGTGCTTTTTTTGGGTCTGAAGCCATATTGACAAGAGCTAAGTATATTGTGTTTGGCTAGAAAAGAGTAAAGCTGCTTGTAGATTAGTTTTTCGAATATTTTTGACAAGTTAGGCAGGATTGATATAGGTCTGAAGTTGTTAACATCTGTGAGATCACCACATTTGTGGACAGGGGTTACTCTTGCTTTTTTTAGTATGTCAGGAAAGGTTTGGAGTTCAAGTGACTTGAAGATCAATGCAATAGCAGGGGTTAGAGATCTGGAGGCTTTTTTGTAAATTAAAGTTGGTATCTCCTCGAGGGCACTAGACTTGGTTTTAAGGGAAAGGATTATTTCATTGATATCAGTGGAACTAGTAGGCTTTAGGTACAGAGACTGTGGATAGTTACCTGTAATATAGTCCTTAACATCAGTACAGGAAGATGGAATATCATTTGCAAGGGATGACCCAATGGAAGAGATGAACCTATTGAACTCAATAGCAGAATCAGAGGCTGAAAGCTGACCAACGTTACTGGAAAGGAGTGTTGGTTTGTTATTTAAAATCTTCTTTGATCCCAATATTTGTGAAATTGTGCTCCAAGTTTTTTTAATGTTGCTCTTTATTTGGGTAAATTTATCTTCATAGTATTTAGTTTTGGCTCGTCTAATTATTTTAGATAGCAATAACGAGTAATTCTTTGAGAATTCTTTGGAGACTATTCCTAGTCTATACTTCTTCTCAAGGTCGTGTTTTTTGTTAATGGATTTAAGTATTCCCTTTGTAAGCCAAGGATTGTTAAGCCTTTTGCTTGTGACTTGTTTTGTAAGCATAGGACAGTGGGTGTTATAAAGGCTAAGAGTTGTTTGTAGAAAAGATTGCACTGCTAGGTTGATGTCACCCATGTTACCTAACTCGGACTCCCAGTTGACATTATCAGCAGCAGTTATAAAATTGTTTATAGCAGTTTCATTGTGCAGCCTAAAGCTTAACTCCCTTGTCTCTAGAGGTGGTTTGCTAATGTTAGTTAAGAGAAATGTGGGGTAATGGTCTGTAGTGCTATCGGTGATTATACCTGAAGTAAGCGGAGAGGTTATGTTGGTCCAGATGTGATCTAGAGTCGTAGCAGTACTATCAGTGATTCTAGTTGGTCTAGTGATTAAGGGTATGAGGAAGCAGGAATTCATACAGTTGAGGAAGCTAACAGCAGTAGGGTGTTCAGGCTCGCAGAGGTCAATATTAAAGTCCCCTGCGATAATTGGATGGTTTTTGTTCAATCTGTTATCTAGTATTAGATTTCTAAGGTTTGAGTTGAATTCAGACACATCAGTGTTAGGAATTCTATAGACTGCACCCACAGTCAGGACAGACTCGTCACCCATGACTCTGAAACTGGCGAAGATATACTCCCCACAGCAGTCTCTAGTTCTAATTATTTTTAAGCATGTTAGTTCTTGGTGGTAGTAAAGAGCAGTACCACCACCTCTCTGCATTTGACGACAGTTGTGAATTGCCGAGTAGTTAGGCATGTTAAAAGAGTTGAGTATTATCCTCTTTCAACCACGTTTCAGTAAGTATAATAAAAGAGAATTTGTTGTCAATAGTTTCAATCAAGGCACTAACATCATCGAAGTGTTTACCTAGGGATCTAACGTTCAAGTTGATTACAGAGATATTGTGATTATCTGTTAATACATTGTTTACATCATGTGCTGTTAAATATCTGCAATTTTGATCATTGAAGTGATGATTGTCATAGATAGTGGATAAGAGGTTTAGTTCTGGGTCTATACTTGTCTGCATAAAAAGGCTGTTTGCAGGAAAACAAGGCAAGAATGGCAAATTACAAAATAGAAAACAAAGAAAAAAGTAGATTAAAAATTCTAAAGTAAAATAAACTTAATGGTAATTTTAAGTAAAAAGAAAAAACTTAATGGGAACTAGGAATGTAAAAAATTAACTAGAATAAGTAATAACAATAGATGACCAAAAAAGTAAAAAAAAACAATTATGAAATCTATAAGATGAAAAGCTTGCTTACTATACTATTATAAGTACACTATAGTTGAATACTAATGTTACACTAAAACAAACTGAGGTAGTTTAAATAGATACACTCAGGAACACTGGATAATGAAGTTAATACTAGAGGACACAGGCAAAGCCAGTGTACTATGGAACATGGGAGTAAAAAGAAAGACAATAATAAAGATGACAATATTATACTTTTTTTTTTAACTAAAGTTAAAACCTTTTGAAGGGAAAGGCAGAGCTAGAGTACACAAAGGTAGTTAAATGAGATTATAATTTGAATTCAGGCTATACAGCAGATATCCCACAGTCATTGAGGAAAGAATTAAGGTGAGCTTCTGTGGTTATTGAATAGGTTTTTCCAGTGTCAGTCCTCCTAGCTATAATTTTACCATCTCGCACAACAGTGTTTAATTGTAGGGGAATTTTTGCATAAGCCACGCAGTTTAAAAAAAGATTTTGCCTGCACCTGGTCAGACATTCATTCACAAACAGTGGATTTACTAGCAACTGCAGATGAGATAAGATCAGTCTTGCGGGAGCAGCTATCTAATTTTAAACGAATTCGCCTGTTATTAGTACCAGATGATTTGGTACCCACTCTATAAGCTGCTTTGATGTAATTTTTTTGGATCGAATAACTTATCCTGCAATACTTTGATCACGATGGCAGCACAGTCTTCACCACTGTGAAGATTGTGAAGACACCACTGTAAAGACCAGGTTCTTTCAACCTGGTCTTTAAATATACCCTTCATTATGAAATTTACTGGGCCTAGTTTCTTAATAACTCTCTAAGGGCCTCGCCATCTAGCTGCTAACTTCCTACTCTGATTGGCGGGCGCTGACTCATTTAACCGCATCACTAGGCTTCCCTCTTAATGGTTGTACCTGCTTATCATAATAATGGGCATACTGTGTCCTTGCTTTCTTTGATGCTTCAGCTGCTATCCTCCATGCATTCTTCATCTTGGTGAGGACTTCTGAAGGATAATCCTCTCCATAACTAATAGTATGTGTTATTAGTTATGGAGAGGATTATATAGTAGCCCTTCCCAGGAAAGACCCCCAAACAGTGGCAGATGTATTTTTAGCTAGGTTTGTTACTGTGTTAAGTCTGTTAAGCAGACCTGACGCAAAATTACACGAGTGACCAGTAAACAGCAAGAGTGGTTGAGTATTTATTAACTGATGGACTGCGGTGTTTAGTGCAAACTGAACAAAGGGCAACTGTTCATCCCAAGTGTCCGGGTCATTCTCTGCTAAAATGGCAAGCATATCCTTCACCGTTCTATTAGTTCGTTCCACCATGCCGTTCGTCTGGGGATGGTATGCTGTTGTTAGCGTGTTACGGCCCTCTCGGGACGCAACGGGGTTCTTACTCTGATGTCGTTAGAGGAAGATATATATCCGACCCCAAGACAGTAGAGGCTTTCAAGGGATGAGATCCGTGACGCAAGTAACTTAAAGGGAGTAGGGAAAGAAAGCTAAGAACGTAATATAATATAATGTTCACCTTCACCGTTTAATATATATAATAAAAGAGTACACAAGGGGGAGGGGTATTAACACTTTACAAAGGGGATCAACACTGTAGTCTTCTGCTGGAGACTATGGATCCTCGAAGCTAGGTGCTGAGTCCGCGGTGCTTACTTCGTGGCCTCAAGACGTGTCCTCTGAGAACGCCGAGTCTACCCTGGCCACAGGTCAGCCACAACACAGGTCCACTGGGGGCACCGTCGTGGAGGCCGTCAACCACACGTCCAGCAGGTCTGCTGGCAGGTACTGAGCCACCAAGGCTGGCACGGCCACTCCACGAACGATAAAAGGGGTACGCCCTCGACAGGAGTCTCGTGTGATATCACCAATCACCCTCCTGTCCTCAATACCCCAGTGGATTATCGTCTCCAACCGTCGGTCCCGGGTAAATCCTTTAACTGCCACTCCAATGGCAGGCTAACACACCACAGTGTTCTTCCGGGGGGGCGACGTCACAAAAGCTGCAGCAAACTTCACTGTATGGAGACTGGCTGCCTCGGGTAGACTGACTCCACCTTCAACACAGTGGTCCCAGGTCGGCTCTGTAAACAGACACGTCATCAATAACTGGGACACTAATACACCACACTCACGGGCTCAGATACTAACGCCTGACGTATCCAGCCCATAGATGGCGCTGTCGTCGGAGCACCACCTCACCAGAGGTCAGGAGCGGCGGTGTTGAGCGCTGAACCAGACTGGAAACTGGTCCTCGAGGCCAGTACACGCTGTCCTCACTAGGTGTCGTCGTTCGTTTGGCGGGGGTTTCGGGAGCTGACCCACAGATGGCGTGTTTGTCACTGCTCCAGGCTCGGACGCTGAATCCGGGTTCGTAACATAGCGCTGTTGTTGTTTTTAAGAGTTTACATACTTCCTGAAATAAGCTACCAATAAACTCCTGTTCCCTGTCAAATACAAGAACTTTAGGCGGACCGAACACAGTAACAAACCTAGCTAAAAATACATCTGCCACTGTTTGGGGGTCTTTCCTGGGAAGGGCTACTAGCGTGGTATACCTGGACAGATGGTCCACTAGAACTAGCGCATATCTGTTGCCTGAATTGTTGCTATGTAAATCATTTAAATCAGCCCCCACCCGATCCAAGGGTTCTGCTATCTCTGAGAATTCCTGGAGTGGGGCTTGTACTTTAGCAGTACCTTTGCGTCGTTGACAGTTCCCACATGACCTGACGTACTTAATTACATGGGATAATAACCCTGGGAAATAAAATAATGACTTGGCCTTTGTGTAAGTTTTGTACACTCTCGGGTGACCTGCAATCTTTGACGCATGCGCAAGTTTTAATGCTGAAGGCTTTAATGCGTCAGGGATAATTAGCTGAAACAACGCCGTCTTTCTGGGCATTTACATGGTACAACACTCCTTCTTTGAGTGCAAAGTCATTTAAAGAGGTACTTTGTTTTCTCGAAGGATATTTCCCACCTTCCAGATGTTCAATAATTTCCTTCTATCGCTGTTCCTTCATCTGAAGTTCTCTCATTTTGTCGCTTGCAATCGTTTCAATGTTTACATTCATATTGACGGTGGCAATGTTCCCACTTAACGCATCAGGAACAACATGAGATGGACCAGGCTTATACAATATCTGGAACGAGTGTGCTGACAGTTCGTGACCCCACCTTGTCATTCTCGGGCAACGTGTCTTTCTTAAAAATGTGGGTCAATGCTCGATGATCAGTATAAATTATGAAGTGACGCTGAAACAAATAAGGCTCAAAATACCTTACACTCTCTACTACAGCTAAAGCTTCCTTGTCAGTGGCTGAGTACCTTACTTCCGGTCCTTTCACTTTCCTACTAAAGTAAGCTACCGGGTGCGGGTTGTTCTCAGTTACGCTGAATTAAACAGCCACCTATGGCAATGCCGCTTGCATCAGTGTGGACTTCCCAATCTTTCTCAAAGTTAGGAATTGCTAAAACTGGAGTAGTACTCAATTGTGATTTTAACTTCTCAAAGGCGTCATCATGCTCTCGGGACCATACAAACTTGACATTTTTCTTAGTGAGATTCGTCAGTGAAGCTGACGTTCTCACAAAACCTTCTATGTGTCGACGGAAATACCCAGCTGCACCCAGAAATCTTCTCACGTCCTTTGCTGTCTTTGGTGTTGGCATTTCAGCAATAGCGCGACAAGAGTCCGGATCAGGGCGTATTCCATCTGTGCTTACCTGAAAACCCAGAAATTTGAATTTGAGCCGCCAGGGTACACTTTTGGGCGTTCAACTTGAACCCCGCCTTGTTCAACAGCGACAAGGTCTGTCAAATCATGGAGGTGTTCATCAAAAGTTCTAGAGTACACTACAACAACATCAAGGTACGCCAGTGAGTGCCTACCAAGAACAGGGCTTAATATATAATTTATCGCCCTCTGAAAAGATGAAGGAGCTGTTTTTAATCCAAATGGCATACGCTTGAAATGGTAAGTCCTAACACCATCCGAAAATGCAGTTTTTTCTGTCTTGCTTTGCAACTGGTATGGCCCAATACGCTGACTTTGCGTCAAGTGTCGAGAAGTACTTAGCTGTGCCAAACTGGTCTATGATTTCTTGAATGAGAGGCAGAGGATAAGCGTCCGCTGTTGTCACTTCGTTCACTTTACGGTAATCTACACAGAACCTGTAACTACCATCAGGTTTGCGTACTAGCACTATTGGGGAAAGCCACGGTGACGTGCTTTCTTCTATAACGCCCTGTCTCACCATCTTTCTACACTCATCTCTAATAAGTTGTTTCGTCTGCTCTGGGAGTCTCCATTGACGTATTTGGACCGGAGGATTATCACCTGTTGGAATGGTGTGTTCGACTTGAGGCAGGTAGCCTATTTCCTCATCCTCGGTCGCAAATAACCTAGGAAATTTACGGAGGACTTCCCGTACCTGTTTACGGTCAGCAGGTGACATACGAGTCAAATCTAGAGCAGTTATTAATTTGTCCACCATTTCCTTATCTTGAGGAGATAACGGGGTTTCCTTACCGATCTTACTGTGGCTCCTCATCTCTTACGTTCAATGCGCTACATTGCGCTGTTATAGACGATGTTTGTATGGTATCTGACTATTATTTCTTTTAAATTTACCACTATTCCCTGTGTCAGACTATCGCCTACCCTAAAGCGATAAGGTTTGTGAGAGGTTGACCACTGGTATTATCGCACCTTTGTCATGTACAGATACCAGAGTATATGGTATCATCAACTTATCAATTCTGCCAGCTACCTGAAGGGTACTTCTGGGTTGAATGTTTCTTCCTACGGCGACTTTAATAAACTTAAATGACCGTGGTGGACATACTTGTCTGTGTATAGCATGTAGACTACATGTTTTCTTATCAGGGTCTTGAAGAGACTTGAACAATTGTTTAGGAAGGTTTACATATTTAGGTGATCTTTGAATTGAAGCAATTATGGGAGGGTGATCAATTAACTTTACTGGGAAAGACACAGATCCCAACTGTAGCCTACTGTGTCTTGCTCCCTTCTCCGATGTCTAAGAATATGTAAATCGTCTCAAAAAATCCATACCTAACAATATATCACCAGGGAATGTTACATTATCCACCACAGTACATTCATGGATACAAGGTTTATCTTTTTCAATGTTAAAAGTTAAAATACATTTTCCCAGAACGTCAAAGTGTTGACCATTGACAGCTGTTAATTGTGCACCCCCCTTCCTTAAGGCGCACCTGACTGAAGGTCCTTAATGAGTCCATCTTAATGATGGTTACCTGACTACCAGTGTCCAGGAATGCAGTCAACCTCTTCCCGCACACCCTCACTTCAAAAGTGGGCCGCCCTTCCTCCTTGGGGGCCTTCTCATAATTCCTCCTTACTATTGGGGCAGTCATCTCGTTTGTGGCCTCGTCCGCCACAACTCCAACACCTGGGGTCATAAGTGTAGTACCAGTGAGGAGGCGGACCTGCTCTATGGTGCCCTCCCCTCTGGTTGCTAAAAGTCTCCGTGGTGTAGTGGTAAGACACTCGCCTGGCGTTCCGCGAGCGCTATGTCATGGGTTCGTATCCTGGCCGGGGAGGATTTACTGGGCGCAATTCCTTAACTGTAGCCTCTGTTTAACGCAACAGTAAAATGTGTACTTGGATGAAAAAACGATTCTTCGCGGCAGGGGATCGTATTCCAGGGACCATAGGATTAAGGACTTGCCCGAAACGCTACGCGTACTAGTGGCTGTACAAGAATGTAACAACTCTTGTATATATCTCAAAAAAAAAAAAAAAGTTACCTACGCTCTCCTTAACACGATGTGAATTGTTCGTATCTACCGCTTGGACATAAGAGGATTGTCTGGTGTCAGTTGTATCCTTACACTGCCCCTGAATATTCTGTAAGTCCGTAGCGTACTCTATTAAACTGTAGTAATCCATCGTTACACTTGCAGCTGAAACGTGAACTCCAAGTGTCCCGGGGATTGACATACACAACAGTTGTTTAGCCTTCTGACTAATTCTCAGGTCATCGTATCCTAATTCATGCCTCAAGACACGCACTCTACGCAATAAGCCAGTTCCAAAGTCTTTGAGCGTTTCGTTCGGGCCTCGTTTTAAACTAGCTAAATACCTATTAGCTGTTTCCTCTGTTATTTTCTCTTTATAGCGTCTCTTAATTGCTAACACAAACTCTGGCCATGTTTGCAAATATTGAAACTCCTGGTCCTGCATTATTGAACCATTAGGGTCTATACAAGCTCCCGCTGCTAAATTAATTTTCACCCAGTCATCCTGGGCAGCTGACAAACATGAACCTACTTGCCCTAGCCAGTCGTCTATTTTCCGGTTACGTTCCACTATATTTGTCGGTAACTCTTTGCAAATTAGTTTGGGCAACACTGGTCTAGGCAATGAGAATGATGAAGATGGGGGCTGACGCATACCATGAGACGCAGGGGGCATGGAGTGTAGATGTTGGCAAATGGTTAGGGAAGGGCTGGTAATGGGAAGGGAAGGGTTGGTGTAAGGTAGGGTTATAGTGGTGGTCAGGTGGGGGGTAGGGTTGGGTAGGGTGATGTTGGTGTGAGGCAGGGGATTCTTGGGGTTGGTTCTGGGCAAGGCATAGGATGGTAGATGAGGGTTTGGTCGTATGACCAAGGTTGGGGTTGCGAGCGGGAAGAGGTGGGGTGGTATTGGTAGCGACAGTCACCTGAGTGGACCCCTGGGTGGACCCCTGGGTAGGCGTATGTACGCGCCCTGCCGGAAGGTTCACATACAGGGGTTCAGAGAGGCGTTTCCTAATTCCTTGAGGATGGGTAAAGTGGAAGGGGGGTGGTTGGGGAGGGGTATGTGGGGAAGGTGCAGGCCGCCGCGCCCCTGGGGTGTTGGGTTGGGGGATCGGTCTGCGAGGAAGTGAGGAAGGGGTGATGTCATTAGGCTGCTGAGTATCAGGGGTGGACAAAGGACGGCTACCCAGCATGTGACCTGATGTGACCTCATCACCTGCACCTTGTGGATCGTCACCTGACTCCAGAACCGTGCTATCCACTTGGACAGCCTGTCTCGGTCTCCACATTTCAACTTCCACTTCATCTGAGGAATTATACAATGTCATGGCTAAGTCCCTACGTGCGGCCTCAGCCTGATCCTCTGAAAGCCGTACTGCTTGAAGGTTCCGTTGGCTAAGCTCTCCCTGACTCCTTAATGTCCTATCTGAACTCATGATGTCTATAAACTTCGTCCGAACGACTAGTTCACCGGACTAGCGCTGACCCCCAAAAATGTTGAAAAAAATAAAAAAAAAATCTTTGGAACTAACAATAATCCACTGAGAACAAGACAAAAAACTCACAACGTCGTTATAAATAACCCCTTTACTTAACAAGGATGGTAATTTCAATGTCACTTCTAAACCAAAAAAAAAAAGTAAATAGTTTTCAATCTGCTTGCTCTTATGACAGATAATAATCGATATTACTTTCACCGCGTTGAGACAATTTCTCCTACGCGATACCAATACACAATTTCCCACGCACTATTCATTAACAATAATTCACTGATAGAAACTATTTGTACTTCCTATCGGGAAACTGTAAATACTGCTCGTATGAGCTTAACTAAGTTACTCTTATGCCTTAAACCTACAGCCACATCACGTGACCCAGAACTATTTCCCTTGCTACTCTCGCGGGTCCACAGCTCAAAACTTGTTGCCACACCCTGTGACCAGACTTCAAAACGCCAGGCGTCCCTAGACGTGAGTCAACTGACACACTAGTCCCCACTAGCATGCTATACAATACCAGTACAACTAAGATTATCGCGTTCAAATGGAGTAAACAGTCAATCGCGATAATTTGAAAAGAACCACCGCTTAAACGTACTTAATAGCTACACCGAACAGCACAAGACGCGTGAGCCTGAACACTGTAAAACAATGTTCACCACCGCCAAGCCACCATTGTTATAACTCGCCTTTTAATATCTTGCCTTGTATGATCTCGACCGCGCACCCCGCTACTACCAATGAGCTAACCATGCAATCTCCGCTCTTTCTATGGTAATAACAGATGCTATATCGATCATGTAAGATGTTAACACCCGGGCCGTCATACGAAGACGTAAACCAGTAAACAGAGAGAGAGTGAGGCAGAGTGAGGCAGAGTGAGGCAGAGTGAGGCAGAGTGAGGCAGAGTGAGGCAGAGTGAGGCAGAGTGAGGCAGAGTGCAAGGGAGGGAGAACGAGAGCAAGTGAGAGTGAGACAGAAAGATAGAGATAATCGTAGTCACAGCCTATCGTATGAGTTACCGAGTAACGCTGCCACCACCCTGAGTTACCGGACAGGGGACCGGAGTGAGGTTCGTAGGTCTTGCAGATGGAATAACCTACCAGAACAGGTGTATGGGACAATTGAACGGTACAAGGATCCTGGCCTGACACCCGAATAATCCTGACCACTTGGGAACGATAGAGTACACAAGAATAAGGTGGGACACACCCAATACTAACACCTCAACACGGAAGACGAACAGGGGGGAGGAGTACTGAATAATTAAGGACACTAGGTCACTAGGGCAAAGGGGGACGGTAGGCCCAATATCACTAAGGCAAGGAACCATTAATACACATTTAATAACACTTAACAATATATGACTTTATTTGAAATGGTTAAATAAGACACTCCCTAACTTTATTCCCTACTAGAGGCCACGAGTACTGAATGAGGTGCTTTAGTACAAGAGAGCCGTACTTACTCGTATGTTGTTCCACAGTTTTCCTGGAGATGTTCCTTCCCCGAGTCCCCACACACCGTCCTCCTGGGCTGTGCCCGCTCTACTGTTTTTCGCATGATCTCTTGCTCCCCAGTTGAACATGAGGGTTTTGCATTTGATGTTTAGGGGTTAATCCCTGAAGATTATCATGACGGCATCAACTCTGATCTCGTGACCCGGTGACTGCTGACCTGTACTCCTGGTTACTGGTACCGAGGTGTAACTTTTTCCATTCTCTGCTGCCGCCTGACTGGCGCCTGTGGTTTGTTCATCCTCCACGTGGCTTGTTCATGCTGTTATGATGTTCATGTTGTGGGAACCGACCTGTGAGATTTATATTTATTTAATTTATATGAATTTATATTTACGTTAATTTATATACTTCGATAGCAATTTGTATAATGTTAAGTGGACTGTATTTCTGCAATAATCTCATAATCTCACAAATCGATCCTCTACACATTAGGGGGGGTTTATTAGTTTATATATATGCAGCCAATCAAACTACAGTAATAGCTACATACATTGATGAGGTTCCTTATCTTATAGTACAGCAGGTTAGTCCACCAGGTATAACTAGGGTGTAGACACCAAATTATCCTCTTTGAGGTAGCTTCCATATCACCCAGTAACTGGTGCACAAAATCTTGCATCCTCGTCTTGACCTGTCAAAAGTGCGCTAGCTGTGAAGCCAGATACCTATATATGACAAGTATATCAGAGAAAACAGTACATGGAACATGAAGACCTGGCTTAATTACCTTTAGTTTGAGGCTTCCATGTGATCTAACCGGGTCACCCTATATAATGACATTAATGGCCACTAATGATAAATAATGGGTTTCGGAAAGAACACTTAACTTGATTTGTTGACAGCGTGTTGACAGATGGTACACCTTTGGTATCCATAACACTACGTCCAAGTAAAATTAACAGGAGCCGAATTTGCTCCCGTGTGAGCCTCTGGTCTCGTATAAACAATGGCTGTTTAACACTCCATCCTATTGACGTTACTGGCCGACATTGTCCAGAATGATAGGAGCTAAATTTGCTCCACACGTCTCGGAGGTGACACAACAATGGCTGCCCCCTTCCTCCACTCTCACGCCTGGCTTACTTTGTCCAGATTTCAGAACGTGATAGAAGGGTCACATTTACTCTACTTTAATATTGATAATTAAGTTAATTTATATAAGATGTTTTTATGATGGTAAAGTCCAAAGACTAATGTATTTAAGAATAATTCCCACCATAATAGGTGGTGAATTATAATAGTGTGTGGTGATGATATCCCGTTTTCTTTAGACGGTAATTCCACTACAAGTTACGTTTTCTATGGGTAACTTGTTGGTAATACAGCAGCTATTATCTGTATGATATTAAATGGTGTCGGATTTTCCGACACATGTTGTACTATGTACTGCTCTCTTGTTACAATGGGACTTGTTTTAAAATGCGCGCCAACGTTTTCCTATTCTCTGTATACCCCACGGGGCATCACCCCGCCATGTGGGTAGCCACCCAAGTGGGAGTCTCAGTATCTTAGTGACCATACTCGTGACTGCAGTGCTGTACCCATGTCTAAACATGGACAGTTTCCTGTTTTTCCTCGCGTTATTTTTTACTGCCTTTATAAACTCTGTAAATTTATTCTACGATGGAAAGTGATCAAGAACAGATCAAACCCATTTCAAAATTTGTTGGAAAACAAAACACGTATTATGGAAAAGCTAGCGAGCGTTCGAAAGATGTACTCGTGAAACTCGCACCAAAAAAATGTCAGCCTGTAGTTGCTGACTTTATAGGCAGTGACCTTGACACTGCAGAAAGTGATTGATCCTTTTCCTTGCAGTTACCTTGCGATGGTTTAGGGGCTCAACATCTCTGTGGCCCGGTCCTCAACCAGGCCTCCTCGTTGCTGGAATGCTTCACCAGGCTATTGGACGCTGCTGCTCGCATCATGTATGAATGAATCACAGCCTGGGTGATCAGGTATCCCTAGGTGCGGCTTATCAAGTTCTCTTGAACACAGTGAGCGGTCACCTAGTTATGCCCCTTATGTGTAGTGGATACATGTTGAACAGTCTCAGGCCTCGTATGTTGATAATTCTCTCCGAATATCTAATGCAACTCTGCTTTTCAACGTGGATATTCTGCCATGATTTCTGGTCTCAAGTGGTGTTATTTGTGTGTGGAGGTTTGGGACCAGTCCCTCTAATATTTTCAATGTGTAAATTATGTGTTGTTGATAGTTAAGTGGTTGAAACTGAAACAGCAGGTGAGGATTATTCAAAGTTAGTTTTCAAAAAGGCACCAAACTGGGAAGGCTATTTAGCATCATCATATGTGCGGGATAATCAGAGGGCGCTAAATATCACCAAGGATGCCAATACAAGAACAAAAACGCATAAGGCGAACGATATCAAAAGTATGTCACAAAGAATACTATCGAGAGACAAGCGACCGCGGGGAAGGTTGGGAAACAACACACGCTCGTCCCGGAAGTCGGGACATTCAACAAGGATATGAACGACCGTAAGAGGAACAATGCAATTAGGACAATAAGGAGCAGAGCGACGCTCAAAGTGACCATGAGTTAAGGGAGTAGGGCCTATATGCAACCTCGTCAGAGCCGTTTCCCATCGCCAGTTACGGTGGTAGGAGGATGGCCACGAGGACACACAACTTTTAAGAGAATGTAGTTTGTTACCAGTAACAGACGACCAGGAAGCCTGTCAACGGGTAAGGATGGAGAGATGGATAACCGAGTAAAAGTTGGAATAAGGAATACCTTTACGAGAGATGGGACAAAAGCGGGCAGCCTTCCTGGTGGCAACATCCACCCGCTCATTTAAAGAGACACCAATATGGCTGGGAACCCAACAAAACTCAACTTGCTTAAATGTACTGTGATCAAGAAACAACCAATGCTGGATCTCGACAACCACTGGATGAACTGGATTAATGGACCCGAGAGCCATGAGGGCACTAAGAGTCAACAAGTACAAAGGAAGATTGACAATGAGAAAGCAAGAGATGAAGAGCATAGAGAATAGCATAAAGCTCCGGTGTGAAGATGCTAGTCTCCGGAGGTAAGCAACACATATAAGAGTGATTAGGAAAAACAGAGTAGCAAGCACCGTCTGCAGACTTAGACATATCGGTGAAAACAGAAATGGAGTGGGAGTGAGAAGAAAAGTGCTCAAGGAAAAGGTGTCTTAGACCTGTAGGAGGGCTAAAAGCTTTAGGGATGCGGGTCAAGGATGTACAAAACTGCGGAAGAGGGACTCTCCACGGGGGCAAAGAAGGCACAACACGAGGAGAAATACTAGAAACACGAACGGAAAGAGAATCCTGTAAGTGAGATAACCGGTCAGAAAGAGGGAGGTGGTGAAGAAGAACAGGAACCGCAGTAGGGGTAAAAGTTAAAGCACGACAGAGGCGAGAGGAATGATGTTGCAATGACCGCGCAAGATAGCTAAGACAGTAGCGATCACGGCAGTCCTGGAGAGATAGGAAGCCAGTGTCAACATACAAGCTAAGGACGGTGAGGCACAACCCAGTATGGTGCAAAACATCAAGCCGGCAAAGAGTAGGAGGAGAAGCAGACGAGTAAGCAGGGCAACCATAATCGAGCTTAGATAGGACGAGAGAGGAATGTAAAGCAGGGAGAGTGCGCCTATCCACTCCCCAAGAAGTATGGGGCAATACCCGAAGGAGGGTAAGGGCCTTAGAGCACTCAACACGGAGGTAAGAGATATGGGGAGACAAAGACAAACGAGTGTCAAAGAATAACCCCAAAAGTTTCGCGGAATCTTTGTACCCAAGGGAATGACCATAAAGTGAGGGGGACGAAGAACGACCCGTTTCCGAGTAAATCATGGCACAAGTCTTAGAGTAGTAGAGAACTTGAAGCCATGATCGGTGGCCTAAGATGACACGGCATCAATTACAAGTTGAAGCTGGCGTTAAAGGAGACGTGAATCATCACCCTGACAGCAAAGGGTAAGATCATCGGCATAGAGAGCGGAAAAGACGCCTGAAGTAAGAGAGGAAAGACCATTGAGGGCAACCAGAAAGAGTATTGCTCAGAACACTACCCTAGGGCACACCTTCGTATTGCTGAAAAGAGGCAGAGAGCGCGGTACCAAGGCGCACTCGAAAGGAACGACGAGAGAGGAAGCTGCGGAGAAAGAGAGGGAGACGACCTTGAAGGCCAAAAAAAAGCTGGGATAGAATATATCGCAAAGTGGTGTCGTAAGCCTTTTCCAGGTCAAAAAGGACGGCAACAACGGGAGTCTTCGCAGTAAAAACAGTACGAATATAGACCTCCAAATTCACCAGGACATTGTTGTGCTGCGGCACTTGCGGAAACCAAATTGAGAAGGGTAGAGGTGGTGATGGTGTTCCAGGAACCCCATCAGACGAACGTTAACTATACGTTCAAAGAGTTTTCAGACACAACTTGTGAGGGCAATAGGGCGAAAGCCCTTAGGGGATGTTCCCAGAGACCCCGGTTTGCGAACAGGGAGAACAACGGCATCGAGCCAGTCCTCAGGGACTGACGACGACTCCCAGATCCGATTATACAGATTCAGTAAATACCGAGACGTGCACAGAGGGAGATGGCAAAGCATCTCATAATGAATGCCATCGGACCCTGCCGCTGTAGAACCGCAGAGGGCCAGGGCAGAACGAAGTTCAGAGAGAAGGAATGCAGCTAAGGCATCTATTAAGGCAGCGTCTAGGATGCTCTTGGACACAGATTCGAATCCTCGTCACGGCCCTTGTGGATTTGTTGAGAAGGGATAGTTATAGGGAAGTCGAAGACGAGTGCAGAAATCTAAAGAGAAGGATTCAAGAACAGGTTTATGAAGGAAAGATTGGGGAAGATGAAGACCAGAGCTGACAGAAGAAAAGTGGGAACCCAGTTCGGTAGCGACCTGCAACGGGTCCGCCAAAAGAGTACCACGGAGTTAAAGGACCGGTGAAACATCAGGAACGAAATTACCCGCAATCTTGCGGATACGCTTCGAGATCTGTAGCAGAGAAGTTTCGGATGTAATGGTGGAGACATAAAATGCCCAACATTTACGTTTACCCATACTGATGGCCCTACGGGCCACCGCACTCGCCTTCCGAAATAAAGTATCAGCTGTCAGCCGACGGCGGTGTCTCTTCAAGGCTGCACGCTTACAGCGGACAGGCCGAGCACAGTCTGCATTCCACCAGGTCCACTTCCGTGGACCCCGAGAGGAAGAGCGAGGAATAGAGCGGAGGGCAGCGTTGAAGACAGTCATGAAAAAGGAGGAGAGAGCGAAGGAGAGGCAGACGGGAGAGGTTAGAGAGAGCAGCACTGAGGGTAAATAGGTTCCAGTCCGCTTTAGCAAACTGCCATCTAGGGAAGGTGAGGGGAGGGTGAAAACAGTAAAAGGTAACAAGGATGGGGAAATGGTCACTGCCATGGAGGTCATCAAGAACCTACCACGTGAAATCTAAGTAAAGAGAAGACGAGCAAAGAGAAAGATCAAGATAGGAAAGGGTGCGAGTCCGAGAGTCCAAATGCGTGGTCTCACCAGAATTCAGAGGAGACAGGGAAGAAGTAGAGGATAAACGGCTCAAGAAGGCGACCTCGGGTATTCGTCAGGACATCACGCCAAAGGGAATGACAATTGAAATCGCCCAGCAGGAGCACAGGCTCCGGCAAGGAGTCCAGTAGGTGTTTCAGATCAGGAAGAGAAAGCGGGACGCTCGGAGGGAACCTGTGTAAGGAATCATTCAGAATCTTGTACACCACATATGTAAGACCAATCCTGGAGTATGCGGCCCCAGCATGGAGCCCGTACTTGTAAAGCACAAGACAAAGCTGGAAAAAGTCCAAAGGTATGCCACTAGACTAGTTCCAGAACTAAGAGGCATGAGTTACGAGGAAAGGCTGCGGTTAATGCACCTTACAACACTGGAAGACAAGAGTAAAGGGAGACATGATCACAACCTACAAAATCCTCAGGGGAATCGACCGGGTAAACAAAGATAAACTATTCAACACTGGCGGGACGCGAACAAGGGGACACAGGTGGAAATTGAGTACCCACATGAGCCACAGGGACGTGAGAAGGGACTTTTTCAGTGTCAGAGTAGTTAACGGATGGAATGCATTAGGCAGTGATGTGGTGGAGGAAACTCCATACAGTTTCAAATGTAGATATGATAGAGCCCAGTAGGCTCAGGAATCTGTACACCAGTTTATTGACAGTTGAGAGGCGGGACCAAAGATCCAAAGCTCAACCTCCGCAAGCACAAATAGATGAGTACAAATGAGTACACCTACACACCCACAAACCCAAAACCCACAAACCCAACACACCCACACCCCCGGTCCACACCAGCAATCCTGACTAACTTCACAAGACATCCATTGCCACGAGGACCCGTTGAGGGGTTTTTAACAACAACAATGCGTCACAAATGCCTAAAAGTCTAGACTCGCCCCGTGGACGGCAATACTTTCACCAAAACCGACGTCTTTAAGATATTAATAGAAGCCGTCTGATTACACCTATCGACCTTGGTCAACAAGGTGAGAATATTATTCTCTTTCTTGTGCAGGGGGATCTCTCTAAAAAAAATCGATTGCACACTTAGCAAAGTGCACCACTTCTTTCCTCTCTTCCTACGTCAGTACATCGCCGACCGAACAATTATCAGCTAGACTAGCCACTGGATCTGTAAATTGACAACCCATCGCTGCCTTCTCTGCAACGGCAATCAACTTTCCATTTCACACCACTTTCCCGGCAGACAGGAAAAAATCAAGGCCCAGGTTGAAACAAAGAAAGCCAACCTTCTCAACCCCGACACCAGAGCCCCTGATGCTATACCCAACACCACCTCTCACCAACCAACCAGAAGACTCCCAGTCTTACCAAACAGTGGTTCCTCCTACCAGTGAAGCCAGCCTTCACAATGGGGACCCCAGAGGCCCCCAGTGGGGACCGACAACCACCGATTCATCAGGGAACTGAATGTGCTGTACCTAGACAATGGCCTGGACCCCATCATAGCCCCTGATGCAAGACTCACTACCTCCCTATCACACCCGGGACTTCCACAAGGTCGACTGCTAGGTCGATATCAACCCAGACGTCAGCTCCACTAAAGACCCAGGCTGCACAAACAGCAGCATCTTCCAATCCAGCCCCAAAAGCTACCTCCATCACCATCTCGGCAGAAGCGCTCGCAGACGTTCTCTCTCCGACCACAAACATCACCGACGTTACCGAACCAGCTTCTATAACAACTCGTCGACTTCAGAGTCAGCCTGAACGAACAACAAACTACGCCACGGACTCCTCAGACGAGGAAATTTCATAGAGCTCCATTGCCACGACACTTCCCGTAGTGCGTGCAAGATCTCCTCATGGAGGCAACTTCACGGAACTCCAGTGACAACACAGCCATGTCAACTAGCAGCAAGACTGGGACTAAGAAAACAGAAGACCTAGAGGCCTACATTAACTCACCAGCTCTATAACTGGTATTGCTAGTTCCCCTCCCCCCCCCAAAAAAAAAAAATTATATATATATATATATATATATATATATATATATATATATATAATATATATAATATTATTA
This sequence comes from Procambarus clarkii, assembly GCF_040958095.1. Classification (NCBI taxonomy): domain Eukaryota; kingdom Metazoa; phylum Arthropoda; class Malacostraca; order Decapoda; family Cambaridae; genus Procambarus; species Procambarus clarkii. Next base: position 20,030,893 of record NC_091222.1, on the reverse strand, counting down.
ACTATGACCGAAAAAGTAAGATTAATAATTCTAACACGAATTTTCTCAATCTTTCGTACATTACGCTTCACTGTTGGAGGTAAATCAAAAATCAATTCTCCAAAATTCACTTTTATTTCTAGTCTGACGCGACACGGGCGCGCTTCGTAAAACTTATTACATTTTCAAAGACTTTAGTTCACAAATACACAACTGAGTAGAACTTACGCATCTCCGATTCTATATCTACATTTGAGTGAGGTGGAAGGGGTGATGTGGCATTAACACAAGACAGAACAAAATGTGGTATTAATAGGGTATTAATTTCATCAACACAAGACAGAACAAGAGTATTAATAGGGTATTAATTTCATCAACACAAGACAGAACACGAAACAATGGATATTGAATAGAAGTGTTTGTAGAAAGCCTAGGCTTTCTACAAACAATACAATGGCAATGAGAATCAATACTGATTCTCATTGCCATCCCCGCCACGGCCGCTCTCGTATGCTCCCTTCCCATCCTACTTCGTTCCATGCTTTGTTTGGTCCTGATACGTGGACTAAATACTTTGAACTCCAACCTTTGGATTCAACTCCTGACGATTTTTCCCTTCATAGGCATCTTGTCGATTCCGTGGATGCTTCGGTCACCTTCAACCCCATTCGTCTTGGTACCCGTATCGTTGCTGCTGCTTCTCAAAATGCGGCCACTCGCTTGGCCGCCTTATCCTGCCTTGGCGAAACCCCTGTTAGGGTCTCGAAGAACGTTCGGTTGAATGCCAGTGTTGGCACTGTTCTCCTCCCGCACCATGTTGCGACCGGTGTTAGGGATTTCAAGGACTGCCACGAGGATATGAAGCATATCCTCGAGGCCCAGGGTCATTCTGTCCTCCAGGTGGATACATTTACTCGTCCCCCTCGTGGTCATCGCTGTCTGTCCCTTCGGGTTGTGAAGGTTACCTTTGATGGTAGGACCCTTCCATCCTCTGTCATTCTTGCTGGTGCCAGGTGCTCCATTCAGGAGTATATTCCATCTCCCCGGCTCTGCAGTAAGTGCTGGAAGTTTGGGCATGGTACCCTCAAATGCTCTAGTCATGTCTCTCTCTGTCCCTTGTATGGAAGAGAGGGTCACTCTAAGTTGGAGTGCACTTCTCCCCAGGCCCGTTGCCTCAATTGCGGTGAGGCCCACCTTACCTTCTCCCGTGCATGTATTTGTTACAAACTTGAGGCGGCTGTCCTCAACTTGAAGCACCGAGGCTGTTTGTCTTTCCCTGAGGCTCGGTGCCAAGTTCATCGTCTCCCCTCTTTCGCTGGTGTCTCCTATGCTCGCGGGCTGCGCTCTTCCTCTCCTCGTCCTTCCCGCCTTCCTCAGCCTCACAACCGTTTCCGAGCCTTAGACCCGGACACGCCCACCACCACCTCCTGTTTCCCTCCGTTCTGTCCCGAAGGGTCCCCCTCCTGGTTCTCTGTCTAGGTCTCCCCTTCTTTCTACCCAATCTGTCACGTCTCCTGTGTCTTCTATTTCCTCTCCTAGTCCTCCTTCCCGTCCTACTCCTTCGTCCTTTGGCTCTCCATGCTGCCTGACTGTGCGGGCCGACGTCCATCGCTCTCCTAATGGTTGTGTTGTTCGCTCTCGCTCTTCTTCTCCTATCGAGACACTGGAGTGTTTTGCCCAGTACGTTGCTGCTGGGACGCCTGTATCTTTGAGTCAGAAGCGCAAACCTGGCTCCTCTCCTTCCTCCTCCCCCTGTCGGTAAGAAAGCTTCACTTTCTTCTTCACCCCCTATCTCTGATTCTATCGTTCCGTCCCCTCCCACTTCGGTGGTGGAGCCCCCTGTTCCTACTGTGGGGTTTCTGGAGCCCCAGGTTCCATCTCGGTTACTCGGTGTTGCTGAGGTGTGCTCCCCTCTTTCTGCCCCCCCCCCCCCCCCTCCCATTCCTTCTCCTCCAGACTCTGCTCGTCCACCTCTGGTCCGTCCTCCCGCTCCTTTCCCTCCTTCTTTATTCAGTTTACCCATGCCCCCTAACCCTGACTTCGCTGACCCTGATCCTGACTGTGCTTTTTTAGTGTGCTGTGTTCCTTCCTCACCTTTGTTTCTTCTATGCTCTCTGTTGCTCTCCTCTCTCTTTGCTGATGTCTTTTCTTCAATGGAACATCCGTGGATTTTACGCCAATTTCCTTGACCTCCAACTTTTCATTTCACAGTTTTCGCCCCTTTGTGTCTGTCTCCAGGAGCCGATGCTTGGTGCTCGTCCTGGTCGCTTCTGTGGCTATTCTTTTCTATCCCCTCCCCCAACTACAGCTGGGGTCCATAATTCTTCTGCTCTCTTGATTTGCTCCGATGTTCCCCTTGTCCCCTTACTTTTTTCTTCGCCTCTCCACTGTTCTGCCACCCGTGTCTTTGTGCATAGATGGTACACGGTTTGTTCCATTTATCTCCCCCCCCCCCCCCTGTCCCACTTTCTCTTCCCGATCTTAAACACCACCTAGACTCCTTGCCGGAGCCTGTGCTCCTGCTGGGTGATTTCAATTGTCGTCATGCCCTTTGGGGTGATGTGCTGACAAACACCCGGGGTCGCCTTCTTGAACCTTTCATCCTCCGAACCTTTGACCATCCGTGCGGCTAAACGTGCTTGCTGGGCGTCTTGTATCTCCACCGTTACGTCCGAAACTCCTCTTCCACTGGTCTGGAAGCGTATCCGCAAGATTGCGAGTAAATTCGTTCCCGATGTCTCACCGGTCCTTCGCCTCCATGGTGCTCTTGTGGCTGACCCGTTGCAGGTTGCGACCAAACTGGGTTCCCATTTCTCCTCTGTTAGTTCTGGTTCTCATCACCCCCAATCCTTCCTTCTTCGTAAGCCTCTCCTTGAATTTCGTCCTTTAAATTTCTGTACTTATCTTCACCTTCCCTATAATGATCCCTTCTCTCTCTCTGAACTTCAATCTGCCCTAGCCCTTTGTGGTTCTATGGCAGCGGGCTCCGATGGCATTCATTATGAAATGCTTCGCCATCTCCCTCCGTGCACGTCTCAGTATTTACTGAGTCTGTACAATCGGGTCTGGGAGTCGTCGTCAGTCCCTGAAGACTGGCTCGATGCTGTTGTCCTCCCTGTTCGGAAACCAGGATCTCTCGGGTCGTCCTCCAAGGACTTCCGCCCTATTGCCCTCACGAGTTGTCTGCAAGCTCTTTGAACGTATGGTCAACGTTCGTTTGATGTGGTTCTTAGAACACTATCACCACCTCTCCCCTTCTCAATTTGGTTTCTGCAAGTGCCGCAGCACGACAGATGTCCTGGTGAACTTGGAGGTCTACATTCGTACTGCTTTTGCTGCGAAGACCTCCGTTGTTGCCGTCCTTTTTGACCTGGAAAAGGCTTAAGACACTACCTGGCGGCGGTATGTTCTGTCTCAACTTCATTCTTTTGGCCTTCGTGGGAACCTCCCTCTTCCTCCAGAGCTTCCTCTCTCGTCGTTTTTTTCGTGTGCGGCTTGGTACTGCCCATATCTCTTGGTATCTGCCCATATCTCTTACCTCAGAGTTGAATGCTCTAAGGCCCTTAACCTCCTTAAGGTTTTGTCCCATACTTCTTGGGGAGCGGATAGGCGCACGCTCCTCTATTTGCACTCCTCTCTCGTCCTGTCTAAACTCGATTATGGTTGCCCTGCATACTCTTCTGCTTCAGCTCCTACTCTTCGCCGTCTTGATGCTTTGCACCATACTGGGTTGTGCCTTAGCTCTGGTGCCTTTCGTTCGACTCCCGCCCACAGTTTTTTATGTTGACACTGGCTTTCTCTCTTCAGGACCGCCGTGATCGGTACTGTCTTCGCTGTCTTGCACGGTCCTTCCAACAGCCTTCCTCTCGCCTCTGTCGTGCATTGACTTTTCCTCCTCCTTTGGTCCCTGTTCCTCTTCATTGTCTCCCACTTTCTGTCTGGTTATCTCGCTTACAGGATTCTCTTTCTGTTCATATTTCTAATGTTTCTCCTCGTATTGTTCCTTCCTTACCTCCGCGGAGAGTCCCCCTTCCCAAGTTTTGTACGTCCTTGACTTGTATTACTAAAGCCTTTACCCCTCCTACAACTCTAAAAAGCTTCTTCCTTGAGCACTTTTCTTCGCACTCCCACTCTATTTCCATCTTCACCGATGGGTCTAAGTCTGCGGACGGTGTGGGCTACTGTTGTTTTTCCTGACCGTACTTATGTCGCCTCCCTTCGGAGGCTAGCGTCTTTTCGGCAGAACTTTATGCTATTATCTCTGCTCTTCGTCTCTTGCTTTCTCATTCTCATTCCTCCTTTGTGGTTGTGGTTGACTCTCGTAGTGCCCTCATGGCTCTAGGGTCCTTTAATCCTGTCCATCCGGTGGTCATAGAGATTCAACGTTGGCTGTTTCTTATTTCTAGTAAATTTAAATCAGAAGAGTTATGGCTGGGTTCCCAGCCATATTGGTGTTTCTTTCAATGAGCGTGCGGATGCCGCTGCTAAGGAAGCTATCCGTTCTTGTCCCATCTCCCATAAAGGTATTCCTTATTCCGACTTTTATCCTGTTATTCATTCCTCCATTCTTGCCCGTTGGCAGGGTTGTTGGTCCTCTGTGGTTAGTAACAAGTTGCGTACTCTCAAACGTAGTGTGTCCCCGTGGCCTTCCTCCTACCACCGTAACCGGCGGTGGGAAACTGCTTTGGCACGGCTGCGGGTTGGCCATACTTGCTTAACCCATGGTCACTTAATGCAGCGCCGCCCTGCTCCTTATTGTCCGAATTGCGTTGACCTCCTTACAGTTGTGCATATCGTTGTTGAATGTCCTGACTTCCAGGACGAGCATGTGTCTTGCTTTCCGACCGTCCCTCGCGGTCACTTGTCCCTAAATAGAATTCTAGGTGAATCGGATACTTTTGATATCGTTCGCATTATGCGTTTTTGTTCTCGTATTGGCATTCTTGGTGATATTTAGCGCCCTCTGATTATTTTGCACTTTGATGGTGCTACATAGCCTTCCCGGTTTGGTGCCTTCTTTTGATAATTACCTTACCTCGCTCTCAATACCTCAATTGTACTGTTTCATCACGGACGATATTCGGTTGCCTTTGCTCATATTTTCTGTTAATCAATTCATAAACCCTAACAAACCATACTAACCTATTATAAAGCAAAAAAAATAGTACATTCTACAGATCCGTTGTTTAGCAACGTCACAAAAAGCGACCTCAGTATGGGGATAGAGTATTGGCTGTCATTAGCAAATAGGTATTAAGGCACCACTGCAACCTGACTTTTCAAACTTGGTGTGTGACATCACATGTTGGCCAATGTTGTCTGACATGGTACTTGAATATGTAGTCTGTTAAATGTTATTCAAAATGGCTAGACTATCCATCCCCACCTAACATAAACAGAGGTTTAAGAATATACATTGTATAGGATTTGTATTATTTTATTGGCTATAAAAGATTACATTTTGGTCCTAACAGAAAAATTGCAATGGGGGAACAAGCATAATATTTCACATGTCGGTCATATCAGTCCTAGATCTTGGTAATTTTGCGAGGGAGACCAGTTCCTCTGCCACATCAAATCTGGAACAATGAATAAAAAACCATAGGAGCAACACAGAATAATAATAATTATAATTCGGCAATAATATGAAAGACAATATATAGCATACATCCAAAAATATATTTACAGCTCGGTAATATGAGGAATCATCATCACACAGCGATAGACATTTATCCTGTCCATCCATGCAAAATGTCTTTTTGCAGTTAGGCATTGCAAAATTAGAATATGCAAATTGAATTATCTTCCTATCATTCATATTATATTCCCCATATTTAAATAAAGTTTCAAATTTATGTACTGCGGCTCTCAAGTTCAGGCTACATAATTGATAGATGAAAAACATGGCATAGGCTCCACAATAATAGGAGTCCATACTCTGTATGCATTTTGTGAACATGTATACTCTATAATCTTCAAAATAAGAGAGGAATTCTGGTAAATAACGTGAATGGAATTCCATCTTCACCCTGAAACTGTCTAACAGGGCGATAATAGCTCCTGCAGGTTTGTGTACATAAACAGTCATCAAATGACCCATCATCGATGAAGGAGTTTTCTCGTCTAAAGTATTTAAAATAAATACCACTGGATCCTTATTTAATTCCTTGAAGATTCTCCATACATCGTTCGCTAAATACCATCCAATGTGTCTTCTTCCCCTAAATATATATTTTTCAACCCGTTGTTTATTTCCAAACAATTCATGTTTCTCAGGCTCGCGTTTCACACATAATACGTCGGTCAGCATTAATTTTCATAACTCCAGTAGTTGGACCAAACAGCAGTAAGACTTTATTTCCTACTATGGCTTTATTAAATTCCAATGTAATTATTAAATTCCCTGTTGCTTCCAAGGAAACTGTGCCCTCTATTTCATCTGGTAATAGATTAAAGGCCAGCAGAGTTTGTCCTTTGACAAACGATTCGTAGGGTAATATATTGTCTACATTAAATCCTACAGCATTCAGGACCGTATAATATAATTTCGAACATTTATGGGGGAAATCAAACGCTATATTAAATAAACTAGTGACGTTCAAAGAGAGTGATACGTTGCTCAAGGAGGAATTGTTGAAATATACTGGGTTTAAGGTATAATATCCAGAAATGGCTTCCATATCAATAATGGCCTTAAATAACTTCTCAGGAATCACTCCACCCCAGGGTTGGTCCATAGTTAATGATTTTTGGCCCTGCCCTAGAATATAGGTTTTAAATATGGTTTTATCAAATATATACGTTACTGCTCCATTATTTTGGGCGAGTGCTCTGTTGATAGCTAGTAAACCAGAAGGGAATGGGGTTAATCTATCAATCCATAAACGGGCCATATTTATATTAAAGTTATAATTAGCAGTAGCCATATCACTGCCAATATCCCTTTTATCACTATTCAACTCCAAATGTATTCATACACCTACGTTATCCAATAAATATTCACTAATAGATGCAATATCCAGCAGTTATTTAAAGCATGTATAAATGCCTTGTTCTTCCATATTAGCCATTTTCTCATCCTGATCTATGGTGGTCGTACCGAAATATTGTGCATCAATTTTATTGGGTATCATTAGCGCCTCGTCTTTATAAAAATGCGCTTGATGCTTAAAGTTATCTATTTTAGGTCTAGAAAGAGTCGTTAGCACTTATATATATGCCCAATATGAAAATAAAGAATTACTTTCAAATACTTGTTCATTAAAATACACCATCACTGTTTTAAGGGGGCTTATTACCGGTTTTGTAAAAATTGTTCAATTTGTTTATAAATTTATGAAATGGTTATAGAAAGAGCTGCAACTGGTCCAGGTTTCAGCATCACACCCTAAACAGAAAAGGAGAAAAAAAATACACAACGTATTATGCAACGAATTTTCAACATTTTCAAATAATTTCAGGGAACACATGTCAACTAAAATCATTTCTATAACACTCAGATATTAAACTAACACATAAAAAAAGATTGTATTGATCAGTTTTATCAAAAAACGTGTTTAGTGCAATAATATAATTATTCAAAGTTACCCTTCCAAAAATATGCAATATATGATGCTTATAAATTTTTATAAAATCAACAAATGGACTTTGGACTAAAATGTTTAAATAGGTTGAACACAAACTCTACATATAAGGTGTAATTTGCATGTAAATTGATTAATAAATGAAAGCTGAGAAACACCTTGAAGTTGTAAATTACTTTCCAGAGTAAAATAAAGATCCAAGTTCGGCCACCTGTAGCTGACCTTGACTTCGACAGATTTCGTTCATAATTGGCACCCTTGCAGATAGGCATACATTGAGCAAGGTGTGCAAATCCCTTGATAACAAACGAGAAAAAAATAGGCAAAAAAAAAAATAAAAAAAATAAAAAAATAATTTTACATATAAATATATTGCACATACATATTACAATTATTACAAGAGTTTGTGCTTCTACAGCACATAGTAGACATTTTAGTTGACACATGTGTTTCCTGAGATTATTTGAGAATGTTGAACATTCGTTGCATAATACGTTGTGTATTTTTTTCTCCTTTTCTGCTTAGGGTGTGATGCTGAAACTTGGACCAGTTGCAGCCCTTTCTATAACCATTTCATAAAAAAAATTATAAGCAAATTGAACAACTTTTAATTTATACAGATTAGCCCCCTTAAAAAGTTTGTGATAATCCATTGGCCACAGTCACTTTTTTACCCGATTCTATTGAGTCAGCTTCTGTTATTTCTATTCCCACTTCTAGGGCTAGGGATGACATATTCAAGAAATGATCAGGAATGCCAGGGATTCTTAATTCAATATACGAGTCTTTAAATATGTTAATTCTTAAATTAACAGGTAAAATATCTATATTTTTCCTGCTAGGCATAGTGGACTCAATCATACTTGCAGAATTAAGTTTGGGAAATCCATCTGTTACAGCCACTGTATAACTTTCCAAAGGGGATTGTAGCCCGCGCTCCTAATGTAGTAGTAGTATTCATGCTGGCTGTTATAAGGGAAATGAATTACATTTTACGCCATCACGTCATTATATCTCTTCTTCTTCGTCTTATTCTGATTGGTGAAACTGCAAATAAGTACTAATTTGGTGGCCTTAGCCTTTCTCTTAGATTTTTTCCGCCTTTTACCACCGCCTAAAATCTGACGTCCTACTCCCTTCAATGATTCGATCCTTTGCTTCTTAATTGACTTTTTAAAGGAATGTTCACTTGTTTGCATGTCTTGCAGTACATTCTGACCCACATTTAAGACGGATAAGAGCGAGTGTTCTCATTAGCTGCTTTACGGGCTAAACCAGAGAGAAAACTAAATATACCACCACTTCTTATATGACTCCTATTAAATATTCTAATATCACTCAGACCATCTCCTTTATATGAGGCAGGTGACTTAATTAAGAATGTTTCATTTACAGACGGAAGGATGAACTTGACGCACATTTTGTAGCTTGCAGACGAGTAATGAGGCTTCGAACTGTAATATCCTTATACGACCCAGAATTGGCTCTATATAATATGTAAAACAGCTGTTGTGTTGTGCTTCCTTGTCAAAATGTGTCTTCCATTAGGTCATCTCTTGCAAATGACATTCCATCTTCCAGTACTGATGTTAGGGACTATCTTACAGGTAACTATCCAGTCTCTGTACCTAAAGCCTACAAATTCCACTGATGTTAATGAGATAATCCTTTCCCTTAAAACCAAGTCTGGTGCCCTTAAGGAGATACCAACATTAATTTACAAAAAAGCCTCCAGATCTTTAGCCCCTGCTATTGCATTGCTCTTCAACAAGTCACTTGAATTCGAAACCTTTCCAGATATTCTAAAAAAAAAGCGAGAGTAACCCCTGTCCACAAATGTGGTGATCTCACAGATGTTAACTACAGACCTGTATCAATCCTGCCTAACTTGTCAAAAATATTTGAAAAACTAATCGACAAGCAGCTTTATTCTTATCTAGCGAAACACAATATACTTAGCTCCTGTCAATATGGCTTCAGACCCAAAAACGCACTAACTATGCACTTATTAGTATGATTAACTTGATTCATGCAGCTCTTGATAAAAATGTGTTCCCTGTTGGGTTATTTGTGGATTTGCGTAAGACTTTTGACACTGTCAACCACCAAAACCTTCTTCTTAAATTACATCATTATGGAGTCAGAGGACACTCCCTGCAATACCTCAAATCTTGCCTTACTGACAGGCTCCAGTTTGTTTGTGAATAATTCAATTTCTCCCACCCTACCCATCAACATCGGTGTTCCTCAGGGCAGCATACTTGGCCCTCTCCTCTCTCATCTACATTAATGACCTTCCAAATGCCTCGCAACACCTCAAACCAATTTTATTTGCTGACGACACAATCTTCATTTACTCCAATCCTGACCCCCCTTGCTCTAAATGACAGTGAATACTAAGCTAAATAAAGTCCATCTTTGGCTAACTGCCAACAAACTTACCCTTAAAATTGACAATTTTCTATATTCTGTTTGGCAATAAATCCTCTAATCAAATAAAACTTAGGATAAACAATACGCAAATTTGTAACAAAATAGATGGCAAATTCCTTGGCATTCTCATTGACCAGAAGCTGAATTTCCAAGGACACATTCTAAATATATCAAAAAAAGTTTCAAAAACTGTTGGCATTCTTTCTAAGATCAGATATTATGTACCCCGCCCTGCCCTGGTGACACTCTTACTCCCTCATCTATCCATATCTTAATTATGGTATTTATGCTTCGGGTTCTACTACCCAAAATCATTTACGTTCTCTAATTACTCAACACAAAGCTGCTATTAGGACAATATCCAACTCTGGCCCCAGACATCACTCAGTACCCCTACTCAAATCTCTGAATATGTTAGATATTAAGTTACTGCACATTCTCTCATGTGTGTTATACATATATAAAATGCTGAACTGTAATGCCAATCCTGACCTCAAAAGCTTCATTGAAGGTTGTAACAGAACCCATGAGCACCACACCAGAAAGAAAGTTTTGATATTCCAAGAGTATGACTTAATCAAACTAGAAATGCTCTACAAATCAAGGGACCCAGAATGTGGAATGACCTTCCCAATCCCGTTAAAGACTGTACCTCTCTCAACCAGTTTAAGATAAAAACTAAGCACTACCTAATAAATTCCCTGTAACCTACCTTGCCCCTATATTGTTAACCCATGTGTTTTTTTAAACAACGCTGTTTGTTGACCTATTTGTATTTGTGCTGCTTTTTCTGCCATGTTCCCTCCTTTTTTTATATATATTTTTATTTTTTATTGTTCTCAACACATTTTATACCTTAATCTCAATTAGTATTAAGTTTTAGTCTTTTTCCTGTCCGAAACGCTTTGCATAATAGTGGCTTTAGTCATTGTATGTACTAGCTCTATCTATAAATCTATAAATTTTTGTAAAACCTCTTGTATGTATGTACCTTACCTGAATAAACATTTATTTTTATTAATAATAAATAGGGATCCCATTAGGATCTGTTATTGCGATACTTATACTATTCAGTACATTTGTATTTAAAGGTTTATATAGTTTCCTATTCGTGCTTTCGCCACCCTGCCAAGACACTACGTCCAATATATTCACTAATAAATTTCCATACATCGTGGGTGCAATTTTATTGCAATAAACACCATAATAAACACAATAAAGACCATGATGAAAGTAATCCATCATGCCCTTGAGTTGTGGAGGGTAGGGACACGTTTCAAAAATGGGTGTTTCTTCCAAATAATTTTTGTGTACCTATATATCATAATTTTTAATGTGATCAGCTCCCAAAACCTTGGCGATACTCGCTCCAAAAGATAGGGAAATCCTGCATGCTGCTCGCTTATCGTCGAAATACAGTACATTCTCATCGCTGATCGTGGTATTAAACTTTATCCTATTTGGAAATCGATTCATATTTAATATATGCATCTGCATATCACGGGAAATGAGTTTTATAGACACTGGACACAAAATTCAGATCATTCTGTGAAAATATATCTAATATAATTTTTGATGGCATATATAATTTCCTTTATATTACCAGCTAAAATATCAGTTTTCTGTAGAAATTTAGAATGTTTGAAACTTAGTCTTTTAGCATCTTGGTACATAATTCTTACATGGATATAACTTTCCAGATCATCTCATCTTTTTATGTAATATGCCGAAGGTAATAATGTATTTTGGAGACACATCTCGTAGGAACGTCTAGAATCTAGCATTACCTGATATCTGTTTTCAAAAGCACTAGGTTCATTATTAGGAAATAAATCTGTATTAGAAACACTGGTAGCATAAATGTGAGAATCCATTGCTGGACTATGAATGAATAAACTAAAAACAAAACATCACATCTATATATACACTCACCTGTAAAAGGCTAGCCTTGTTGATCCTCCTCCTCCCAACTTTAGGCCGTTTAGTTTCTCCAGTGGTTGTAGTAGGAACATACACCCGTTTTCTTCTATGTGGTGCATCATCACTAAATACTTGTTTACGAGATTCTGAATTCCTAAGCATGTCTCGCAGAGTTGAGGTTAAAGAGATGAATAATTTAACCAGCGGTAATTTTTCTTGTGGGAATACCGATCGATAAATCATTTTGGTTAAAATATTATCACTTATGTTTAATCCAGTCGCTGGCATTGCAGATTCCCATTGACGTCCTATTGCAAAATCTTGCTTTCATCAAAATAATTAAACAGCAAACTCGCATAATTATGATCTTTAGCTTTCAATTTTAAATGTACCAAATATAGTATTGTGGGATTAGCTCATACTGAAGCTGTTGATACTGGTGGGACAGGTGTTGGAGCTAGGATTGGTGACGGAGCTACTGCTTTTTTTACTACTACTACTACTTTAGCAAGTCCCTCATCGACGGATTTACGTGGTACTAGATAATAATCTTTCATTTCATTTATTAAATAGCCTGGTAATTAGACTAGTCGCTATGGGGTAATAATATACTGAGGATACTGCCTCCTCTGCGAGTCGATAAATTGCAGTTTTTTTCAAAATTGAGGGTTTCTTGCAAGCCGGTGAATGCAAGGTGTCTGTATTCTTTCAATCTGACTAATTTTCTTTTTAACTGGAAGCCAATTTTTTTAATCTCTCGCAAGCAGTGAATGTGTTTTTTTTTTTTTTTTAAACTGAGCAATCAATTTTTTCCTGGATGAAGAATTAAGTTTACTCAGCAAGGTCACCAACTCTCTCTCTCTACTTGTATACAAAAGGCTTCTTCATATCTTCAACAAATCGGCATCAATCCACTGATCAAATGAAGAGTTGTAGCCTACGTACCTCACTTTATACTGTAATTTATTATTGGGCAATGTAAGTTTACATAGCACCTTCTCAATATTAAATGCAGCTGGTAAATGGGTTAGGGTTAATTCTTCTTTATAAAAACCACCGTCAATAGGCTTGTTATTAAAATCCTGTAAAAAATATAATGGGATAGGCTGGCTTTTATCTATACGAATAATTCTGAAAATTTCTTAATTGTTTTCTGTAGCAAATCCTTTCTTGAATGTCGAAATCTGGTTAATGCGAACTGTCAACCCACAGCTAGTAGTGAATTAAGACCTGCTTTAGGTTTGTCCTTACTTTTATAGATGAGATTGAACTGTTTCTTTATATCTCGTGGACGAGATAAAGCATGAACGTCAACTGGAGTCGGACCATCTAACCCTCGGTGGGATGTTATGCGCCTTTATGATATCAGGCAATATGAGCAGATATCTCGAGGTATTGTGCGCAGTCATGTATTTATAAATCTTAGTTTTCATGGTGTGTATAAAGCGTTTGGCGATGGCAGCTTTTGTTTCTTGAGAAAATACACTATAGAGTAATATTTTTAGCTGCTAACATTCGTTGCATATGAGAATTATAAAATTCTCCCCCTCGATCTGTGTTAATTTTACATATTCCTTGGGAATATGGGGATTCCAATGTGTGTTTTCAGAGCTTTACTCAGTCTGTCCATCTTTGTGTTTCAGAGGTGCGATATGCACATACCGTGAAAAAATATCAACACAGACGAGTATATATTTGATATCATCGTTATGTTTGGCTAATAATTCAATTTTTGCTAAATCACAGGCTAGATATATGCAAGGTTTAGGACCCGGTACCTTTCGTTGATGGAATTTGCGAGGTTTTAATGCGTGCAAAGTGTAAGGTTTAAACGATTTCAAGTATTCTTTGACATCTAGGCTTTGACATCTTTGACGTCCTAGGCTTACAAAACAAGTCACAAGCAAAAGGCTTAACAATCCTTGGCTTACAAAGGGAATACTGAAATCCATTAACAAAACACACGACCTTGAGAAGAAGTATAGGTTAGGAATTGTCTCCAAAGAATTCTCAAAGAATTACTCATTATTGCTATCTAAGATAATTAGACGAGCCAAAACTAAATACTACGAAGATAAATTTACTCAAATAAAGAGCAACATTAAACAAACTTGGAGCACAATTTCACAAATATTGGGATCAAAGAAATCTTTAAATAACAAACCGACTCTCCTGTCTAATAACGATGGTCAGCTTTCAGCCTCTGATTCTGCTATTGAGTTCAATAGGTTCTTCTCTTCCATTGGTTCATCCCTTGCAAATGATATTCCATCTTCCAGTACTGACATTAAGGACTATCTTACAGGTAACTATCCACAGTCTCTGTACCTAAAGCCTATTAACTCCACTGACGTCAATGAGATAATCCTTTCCCTTAAAACCAAGTCTGGTGCCCTTGAGGAGATACCAACTTTAATTTACAAAAAAGCCTCCAGATCTTTAGCCCCTGCTATTGCTTTGCTCTTCAACAAGTCACTTGAACTCCAAACCTTTCCAGATATTCTAAAAAAAGCGAGAGTAACGCCTGTACACAAATGTGGTGACCCCACAGATGTTAACAACTACAGACCTATATCAATCCTGCCAAACTTGTCAAAAAATTTTGAAAAACTTATATATAAGCAGCTTTACTCATATCTAGCCAAACTCAATATACTTAGCCCTTGCCAATATGGCTTCAGACCCAAAAAAAGCACTAACGATGCACTTATTAGTATGCTTAACTCGATTCATACAGCTCTTGATAAAAAGGAGTTCCCTGTTGGGTTATTTGTGGACCTGCGTAAAGCTTTTGATACTGTCAACCACCATAACCTTCTTCTTAAATTACATCATTATGGAGTCAGAGGACACTCCCTACAATACCTCGAGTCCTACCTTACTGACAGGGTCCAATATGTTTCTGTGAATAATAAAATTTCTCCCACCCTACCCATCAACATTGGTGTTCCTCAGGGCAGCATACTTGGCCCTCTCCTCTTTCTCATCTACATTAATGACCTTCCAAATGCCTCCCAACACCTCAAACCAATTCTATTTGCTGACGACACAACCTTCATTTACTCCAGTCCTGACCCTTTTGCTCTAAATGCCACAGTAAATACTGAGCTAAATAAAGTCCATCTTTGGCTAACTGCCAACAAACTCACCCTTAACATTGACAAAACTTTCTATATTCTGTTTGGCAATAAATCCTCTAATCAAATAAATCTCAAAATAAACAATACCCAAATTTGTAACAAATTAGATGGCAAATTCCTTGGCATTCTCATTGACCACAAGCTGAATTTCCAGGGACACATTCTAAATATATCAAAAAAAGTTTCAAAAACTGTGGGCATTCTTTCTAAGATCAGATATTATGTACCACGCCCTGCCCTGGTGACTCTCTATTACTCCCTTATCTATCCTTATCTCAACTATGGTATTTCTGCTTGGGGTTCTACTACCCAAAATCACTTACGTCCTCTAATTACCCAACACAAAGCTGCTATTAGAACAATATCCAACTCTGGCCCCAGACATCACTCGGTACCCCTACTCAAATCTCTGAATATGTTAGATATTAAGTCACTGCACATTCTCTCATGTGTATTATACATATATAAAACGCTAAACTATAATGCCAATCCTGATCTTAAAAGCTTCATAGAAGGTTGTAACAGAACCTATGAGCACCACACCAGAAATAAATACAGTGTTGATATTCCTAGAGTACGTCTTAATCAAACTAGAAATGCTCTGCAAATCAAGGGGCCCAGAATGTGGAATGACCTTCCCAACCATGTTAAAGACTGTACCTCTCTCAACCAGTTTAAGATAAAAACTAAACACTACCTAATAAATTCCTTGTAATCTACCTCACTCCTCTATTGTCAACCCATGTCTGTTACTTTCTTTTTTTTTTTTTTTTAATCAACACTGTTTGTCAACCTATTGTATTTGTGCTGCTTTTTCAGTCATGTTCCCCCTTTTTTTATCTTTATTTGTATTTGTTCTCAACACTTTTTATTCTTTATGCTCAATTAGTATTAAGTTCTAGATATTAATGTTTTTCTTGCCCGAAACGCATTGCGTAATAGTGGCTTTAGGCATTGTATGTACTAGCTCTATCTATATATCAATCCATTAATGTAACATCACTTGTATGTATATACCTTACCTGAATAAACATCTAATCTAATCTAATCTAATCTGATAGTGATATCTGGCTTTAAGGTTTCAGCTGCTTTAAACAACCTATTGAACCTCCCCCCCCCCCCCTGACCGTCCTGAGGATTCGGTGTTATAATATATTTTATCTAGTACACTCTCCATCTTCTAATAAAGTGATAACAGATTGTATGGATTTAGTTGTTGTATACATCCAATACACCCACTCCCCCTTACCTCCCCTCGTGGTTCTTGTGGGTTTATATATTTGCGACCCCCTAACCTCCCCTTGTGGTTATGGGGCACATTCTATACACCCACCCCTCCTAACCTCCCCTTGTGGTTGTTGTGGGGGCACATCCTATACACCCACCAACCCTAATGTCCCATTGTGGGTTTTTTCATCTATTATGTTCACCATTGGTATAAAATTTTGTATGGCTGCTCGCCTACAATATTGCTACGGAATAATGCTATTGTAATATGTTCAGGGGTTTATACTACCTAAATCTACCAATAAATGCCCATAAGGTTTACTAATGGCTTTCGTGAAGATATCCAAAAGCATTTTAGTCTTGTTTTCCAAATAATTACCACCCTAAAGTCTCAATTTGAGCTAAATGTCTAGATTTCACTAATATGAAATGGGTGGCACTTAAACTTGTACTTCTAGCATATTTGCCAGAGAAAAATGTATTTTGGGTAATTAATATGTATGAAATAGCTAGATGTTTGCCTTTAGTGAATATATCAGACACGATTTTGGAATTGGCTGATTCGATGATCAAGTCATCAATAATAATTAAAATAGGCGAGTCGTCTGTACGTTAATCTAAAGGGTTAATAATTTCAAGATGAGCTAATATTTTCTTGTTAATTACAGGATCGTCAAGCAATGCATTGTAATCGTCGCTGCATATAATAATACTGGAGAATTTCTGATGGTATTTTTGTACGAGTTTAGTGCACAAATGAGATTTTCCGCCATTGGAAAATCCTGCAATAATTATTCTGCTGGGTTCATTGAAAATATCGAGTTGTTTTTCAGTTATAGGTGAACTATCCATGACTCGGGTTGGGTTCATACCGAGATGTGTGTGATAAGGACATCATATATAAACATGAATGGTGAGATTTTATAGAAACATCAATGTATACATTTTATAATTTTTATTACATATAACATACATATAGAGCATTGTTAAAGGTTTTATAAAAACACCAAAGTATACATTTCTCAATTTTTTATTTGCATACATTATTTTCAAAAATGGGTTAGGGGGCTGCATTTTTCAAAACATCAGTGAAAGGTTAGGGGGGAAGACAATTTTCAAGCACAATGATAGGTTAGAGGGGTTACAATTTTTTCCAACACAAAGATAGATTAGGGGAGGTTGCAATTTTTTTTCTCGTCTCCAATTTCTTCAGACACTAATTGCAAGCAAGACTTATCCTGATAGGTCTTGTTCACCAGTGAATCGCGTTTTCCCCACATGTTGAATATGGGGTGGAATCTACGTCTCACAGGACGTGCAGCAGGTGCAGGTTCATCCTTCTCATTCTTTTCTAATTGAATTTCTGTTTGAGGTATATTGGGGTGCCCATAGGCCAAAGATAGTGTCGGGCTCAGTACATGCCATTTATCATCAAAGGCCGACAATCCACGTTTTGTAGTGAGACAGGTACTCATACGTCCTTTAACATTCCTAATAGATCTAGACCAGAACTGCTGCCCAATATTTAACTCTAAAGCACTTTGGAAAGCTGAATGAGTAAGTTTAGACTGATGATAGGTGGGAATTCCTTTGCAACGACATATCTGAATCTGATCGTGAGTGAGTATCTAGTACATTTTCGGTTTTAATGCGATATTTTAATGAGTTCCTTAATGATTTTGGCTCCAACTTTTGACTTTAGCACACCTAGTTGACCTTATCGAGATTCATCGAAATAGGGATTTTCAGGAGGGAAATTGCTGAAATCCATATGCTGAGACAAAGACAATTTACTTAATTCCTCAAAAGCATTTGGACAGGTCAATTCAATAAAATACGAATCTGTGTCCATATATAGCAATCTTGCTTTGTCTCCATAATGAACTTTGACAGTATTGTACCAAAATTCATATAGGATCTTTTTGGCTAGTTGCAGAATATGGAAGCCCAGTTAAGTTGGTGTATTAACTTTAAGATTGTTTTTTTGACTGCAAATGACTGTCTTCACTTAACAAAATACACAGTTTGAAGAACGGATTACTGTAAGCTTTTGGAACTTGTCTCGAGACGTGATTAAATAATGCTGATCACAATATTTGCTCACATTTGTTAAACTCTTGCCATGAATTGCGTTCGATACCAGCTTGAAAGCTTTACCCCTAATGGTGCAAGGTGTATTTGAACGTTCACGCACATTTGTTTCAACAAATTCCTTAAGGTATTGCTTTGTCGGAATTCATAAACTGTATTTACCTTAGCAACTTCCAATCCCAATTTTATCAGCATCTGCAATAAATCCAAACTGACCAAGTAATCT
Organism: Procambarus clarkii; assembly: GCF_040958095.1. NCBI lineage: Eukaryota > Metazoa > Arthropoda > Malacostraca > Decapoda > Cambaridae > Procambarus > Procambarus clarkii. Next base: position 20,012,294 of record NC_091222.1, on the reverse strand, counting down.
CTTTTGGGGGAGATGGGAGGCAATTAATTTATTGTTTTTCTTTGAGTTTGCGATCTTCGGTATTTAAAATGTGTTTGCTGTAATCGGATAGCAGATCAGAATATTGGCATGTGACAGGGTTAAGGGTAAGTCCTCAGTGTATCGAGCCACCTCTGGTGTGATATGCTTAGTAACACACATGACCCAATAAGTAGTGTAAAAGGAGACACATGGGGAATTGATTTTCAGAAACGGTTGGGCACTTCCATGCCGACTCAACCCCGTTGGGCCAGATCGACCAAAAACTTATTTTAGGTGGTTAGGTTAGGGCACGGTCAGCGCACACCTGGCTGGCTGGCGGGGGTGGGGTGGTCCATTTCCCCCAGGGGTCCCGGGGGGCCCACCCCCCAGGGTGTACCTGAGGAACTGGTGCCCTATCCTAACCTGTTTTCTTGTACGCTTTGTCGCTTGCTTTTAAGACGAGTCTAAGGCCTCAAGAAGGGGGTCTCTACTTATGGGAGGTACCGAGGATGAATGTTCAATAGATGAAAACCAAAAAATACACTGGTGAAAGGCATATAAACGTTTTTGGAGTATTTTAATGGCATGAGCAAAATTCACGATTTGGGCCGGGGGTGTGACCAGAGTACTATGGTAATAATTTGGGGGCTCCTATTTATGAATAGATCAGAGGGTGAATGTTCAATAGATTCAAACCAAGAAACACAGTTGAAAGCGAATATAGAAGTTTTTGGAGTACTTTAATGAGGCTAAGACTGAATAGTACAGGGAGCCCTTGGCACAGCTCCATTTTCTGTAATGGTCAGAGGTGAGCGGTGAGAACGGAGCGCGATTTTTTGACCAATCAGGAGCCGAGTAGAAAAATTCTTTCTGTCCCGGGGTCATGGGCCAATCAGGTGAAATTTTCCTTATTTGTCGCGGGGGTGTCACGTGACATGACGTCGGCAATAGGGACCCCCTACCTATGATTACCCCAGTGGGGTCAAGCATAGAAGGGGGGGGGGTCAAGATTCCTTACAAAGACCAAGTTGGATATATAGGTGTAGTAAGCCTTATCTTGAATTTGCATGATACTGTGGGGTACATTGACATGAAGGGCGAGTCATAGAACAGGATCTGCATGTGAGATGGGTCATATTAGGGTTTTAAAGAAGTTAAGATAGCTTTAAAGAGTCCTGTGTGCTTGATAGTGGGTAAATGTTCAGTCAATAATTCTCGTGTTTTGAATCTGAATGAGGGGTCCTAGTTTGCGTTCTAGTCGTAAAATGAGTTCCTTAGTATATTTGCTATGGAAAATGAGCTTTCAGTACTCTATATAATTTGAAATGAGGTCAAGAAAGACATGTTTATGTGCGAGAAGAGTCAGATTGGAAACTGTTTATTCCAGTCATCCCCCCTTGGCTTTGCTCCGTTTTCTGTAGCTAAAGTAAAGATTCCATTTTCTGTGGCATTCAGTTGATTACTGGTGAAAAAGGCATGCTTGCATTTGAATGGTTCTAACCTGTTTATAGATTTTATAATATATTTGTCAGACCTCAAATTAGATTTTAATATGAAAAATAGCATCAAATGTATGTCTATCTTTTGTAATAAACATTACAAGCATTAACAATACCTGTGATATTTCATAGAATACGAAAAGAAGGCTAAATAGTGGGGCCTCAGCCATATTGTGTTGGGTTTGACACTCCAAACATTAACTTAACACTCGTAAATATGCTATAAAGGAAAGTAGTAAAGTGGTTTAAGCAATGTAATATGTACTAGAAATCTGTTCATATTCCGTATTAAATTGCATTTTTTTAACATCATAATAGTTTGCAGCTATTGTAGTGGGGGCCCAATAACTTCATGTAACGAATCGACTGGCACTATCTGTTGCTATGAAATGCTTTTTGAAATCATGTATTAAAATTTAAAAGTCGACTCCATCAGTTGCCATTTATGTCAGTGCCATGGTATATCAAGCGCAAAGGTTTTCAGAAAATGTTACACCTCCACCTTTCAAAAAGTGAAAAGATGAATTCATTTTGGCATTACTGTCATTACTTTGGAAGTTTTTAATGATAGCACATGCTTAAACAAACTCGCTCTCAAAAACACTCATTTTTTTTTGGTTCAACTTACACAAATAAACCCAGGACTTTCACATTCGCGCAAAATGCTTAGTCCTCCCCCCCCTAAACTTAAAACAGTTGCACAATCTTACTAAAACACATTGCTAAACTCTTATACACAAACAAAAACTCAATTTTTAACTTACACAAATAAACACGGGCTTTGCACATTCACACAAAAAAAATGCTTAGTCCCCCCCTGGACTTGAACACTCACAATCTTACGGTGCTTTAATTGCCAAAGCCTTCCAAACCTGCACTGGGTCCTGCCCAGTAGACTGCGGCTGGATGGGTTACAATTGAGCCAAAAACAGTTGGTCAGGGCGAGATACGGCCTCATTTTAGAGACATTTACTATAGCAAAAGCTTGAACGTCGGGAACTGAACGCGGGCCTGCGCGAGAGTTGTTCTTGGCACTCAAATGTTTAGAGATTAAAATACATAGAATCAGGAAGAGCCCACCCCAGTCGCTCACACGGGCAATAGACATGTTTTTCGCCCAACTGTATTTATTTAAAATAATACGTCGGATAGAAAGAGTTTCGCATTGCTATTATATTTACCTGTTAAAGCCTCTATAAAAATGATATGCCACTGCATATTATGATTGTTTTATAATAAATATTGCATAAATACTTACAAGATTTCATAAACAAAAAATTATTTTAATGAGCCATGTTTGGAAGGCATCATCATTATGATAAATACAAACTCTTAAAACTAACTAAAAATATATATCTCATAGAGGAAGATTTATTCTTCAGGATATATATTATTGATTAAGAGTTTCATTCTGTATAAAAAAGTTGCCAATATTTTCAAAACTCTGGCCACAAATTTTTTTTAAAGGTTTTCCCAAGGGAGTAAATCTTGCTTCCTCTCTTTCTCCCAAATGTTTCCTCATTTGCACAGGAGCAGAGCAACCTTCGTGTGGGCCCTGGTTCAGTTCCCCAACGTCCGAGCTAATGGACATTACAAATTTCACTAAATGATGCAGTATCTTAGCTGTCTCTATAATTATAAAGGTGTTAATCTTTTTTTTAACCTTTGAGTGCTAGGTCTCAAAAAGGTTCTTTACCTCAGAAAGAGAGAGAGAGAGAGAGAGATTCTATTTTTGTCCATATTCGAGCGGAATGTTGAACAACCTTCGTGCGGGTCCTGGTTCAGTTCCCCAACGTCCGAGATATTGGACATTACAAATTTCACTAAATGATTCATTATCTTAGGAGCCCCTCTAATTATATAGATGTTAATCTTTTTTATAACCTTTGAGTGCTAGTTCTCAAAAGGTTCTTTACCTCAGAAAGAGAGAGAGAGAGAGAGAGATTCTATTTTTGTCCATATTCGAGCGGAATGTTGAGCAGCCTTCGTGCAGGACCAGGTTCAGTTCCCCCAACGTCCGAGCTATTGCACGTAGCAATTTTCTCTAAATGAGGCAGTATCTCGGCCCCCCCCCCCCCGGACCAACGATTTTAGGGCAGTAAATAAGCAATTGCAATCTAATCCCCCCCCCACCCCCCCCAAAAAAAAAAATACTGTTCATGAAAATGTGAGCTTATTTATACTAATTTATGAATATATAAAAACAACTCGACATTTGTAAAATTTTTATTTACATAAATAAATTAGTCTCTATGCCTTTTTTTTATCTTAGGAAATAATTGGTTGAAGGACATGCGAAATGGTGCATCTGCAAATGGGGCAGTTTCTCATAGATACAAGACAATTACTGCATGATACCATATGTCTGCAGGGCAGCAGTACGACACTCAACGCATTGTTAAAGCACACCTTACACAAAATATCAGCAGCCCAAGACGTTGGCGTAGATGTGTTCATCACAGTTTCAACATGGGATGTCACATCAGTCTGTGGCCTCTTCGCCAGTTTCAACATT